>NC_139573.1:37061861-37247797 GCF_965112155.1 Podarcis liolepis | reverse complement strand
CTTGTGAAACAGTAATGAACCTTAATATTTAAAGAAACCATTCAACAGGGGCCCGCAGTGTGCCCGAGCCATGCGTCTCTCCTGGGAGTGATGCGGTGGCTTGGGCGCGCGCTCCCCCAAACGGTCTGCCTGCTGCCTCCCCCTCAGCTGTGGGGCTGCTGGGTGGGAGGAGGCATGCAGACTCCTCAGAGGCCCTGCAGAGTGTCCTGTCTTGGCCCGGCCCGCTGCTGTGGGCCCCAGGCGCCCGACTGGCTTGCTCCGCCGCTGTCCCTGTCTCCTGTTACTGCTGGTTTCCTTGTGTTGGCTGGGCCCCGGCCACCACAGGCTCCCCAGCAGAACCCCAGGCTGACATTTCTCTAGATAGAAAGTGACATACAATTAATACTTCTCAACTGTGACGCATTGATGAAAAGCACCTTCGGAAGCGAACCTGATGTTGCTTCTGGAGAGCGTCTTCTGCACTAATCGCCATCTCTTCTCTTTGCTAATAGAGGATTCGAGGTCGGAAAGCAACGTTGGACGAGATCCAGACAGTGCATTCGGAGCATCACACGTTACTATATGGAACCAGCCCGCTGAACCGGCAAAAGCTTGACAGCAAGAAATTGCTAGGTACAGTGTCCGGCGGATCACATGATTCTGTTTTTTCTTGATTCATAATTTGTAACTATTTCTTTAACCATGATGTGTACATGATATTGTATTTCTCTGTGTAGTAGGCAAAGGCGGAAGATTTTGGCTTAAGTTTGGGGAAGAAGGCGTATAGTCCATTGCAAGGACTTTCCAGGTTCCCCTCTAATATCAAGGCTTTAAGCAAATCTAATTTCTGCTTTAAACCTTTCCTATGCATCTTTAGGGACTAGAAACTTTCTCTTCATATAAAAGCTGCAAGTTTCCCTGAATTCGATGGATGAGATGGGAATTGCCCTGTGATTATGGCAATAAATAGTCATCTCTGAATACATACATGCACTGCGTGGATGCGGTTTGCTGTGCATAATTTTATCGGCTTCAGCTGGTACAGTAGCAGCGGCCGTTCTTGGACTGCGATAGCTTGATCGCAGTAGTGCAGGCTTTAATGACTTCAAGATGGGATTACTGCAGTGCAGTCCGTGTGGGGCTTCCCTTGTCCTTGATCGGGAAGCTGCACTTAGTGCAGAGTGTTGTAGCCCAACTGCCGATGCAAATGAAACACTGTCAGCACAGAAACACCTCACTCAGAGAGCTGTGCCAGCTGCCAGTTTGTTACCAGGTCAGATTGAAAGTGTTGGTATATAACAGCTTGATGCCAGCCTACCACATATAGATATGTTCACTCAGCTGCTTTGATCTACAGAATTGGCACTTTTACGAATTCATTCCACACGTGCAAGGAATTGATATTTCATTGTGGCATCCCCTACGCTATGGAACTCCCTGCCCTTTGATATTAGGCAGGGACATTTGTTGTATTGTTTTTGGCACCTGCTAAAAAACTTTAAAACATGCCTACCTCTGAACATGTAAATTGGACATGGATTTTAATGTGCAGCCGTATTTTATCATGTATATACCTACAACTACTGATTTCTATTATGTGTATGTCCAAAATGGCTGGGTAAGCTGGTTTTTACCATCTGATTTGATTGGTTTTCTTAACGTACGTGCTATACAAACTGCTTCATTGATTAATCATGTGAAATAAATGAATAAATCTATTCGGTGTAAAGGACCTGGTTGTGGCATACAGCTTCTCCAAAGTGAATGGGGACGAAGTGTGCCCATGGAGGACATGTTCGCTTCCTGCTTTGTGTGTTTTATTATTTTCTCCTCCATCCCTCTCTTTACAGGTCCCCTTACGCCGAAGATGTATGCCGTCCTCCCATGTGGTGGAATCGGGGTGAGTATGTTGCCGTCAAAGCAATTTGCCAGTCAGCGGTTGATGCTTAGGGAAGGGAAGGGATGACGTGGTCCCTCTCACGATCTGATGAAACACTTCTTTGTACTTTTTCACACGTTACGTTTTTTCCAGGAACTACTAAATAGGAGCCCACCTTTCCTTGGTAAATCACTTTGCGGGCAAGTTTTATTCAAACTCGGCCCTCCGGATGTTTTGGGACTACAACTCCCATCATCCCTAGCTAACAGGGACAGTGGTCAGGGATGATGGGAGTTGTAGTCCCAGAACATCTGGAGGGCCGAGTTTGCCTATGCCTGCTTTAGGATGTTAGCTCTCTCTTTCTTCCTGGTTTTTAGAATTTAAAAATCGGGGTGGGGAGGAGAAGAAACAAACCCTGATCCTGTTTTTTTTTTGTGTGTGTGTGTTTTCTTAAACACAAAAAGTAAATTGAGAACAAAAATGTGGCAAATAGAGATGAATCAAAAGGTGTGTTGAGGTGTTCACCTTGACACATGGGCATGCTGTAGCTGTGAACAGGGAGCAAAGGCACACAGGTAGGCCCTGACTTTGGCGTCCCTGTGTGCATTGCCCCCCGTGCTCAGTCCCCGGGAAGATCTGCAAGGGGACTGTACTTGCATTCACTTGAACGTGAGAAGAACTCTGTGCGATCGGGGACACTGATCAAACAGGGTCCCTGATCGCTCGGAGGAGTCTATTCATGTTCCAGTGAACATGAGCAGAAACTCCCTGCAGACTTTCCCATGCAACCACAGAGTTTTAGGAGCTGATGTGCAGGAGGACATTGGGGGAGGGACTTGTGTGTGCATCCCTGCTCCTTGTCCACAGTTCAAGCATGTTCAGATGAATGACTGATCATGCTTAAGACGTTAAACAAAGCATTGGCAGCAACACCCAATTCGAGCTGACTGTACATTCCCGCAGTGAATTTTGCTGCAAACCTCCGTCTGCAAACCTAGCTGGGCCTCAGCAAAGGCTCACTGCTGCCATTCCGTGTGTGTGTGGAGTGTGTGCCTTTCCTTTAGGCCCCATTCCCTTGCCGCCAAACCAAGGCAATCTGAACGATCCTGCTCTTCTCCCCTCTTGCAGCCCTTAGCTTCTGCCAATGCTTTGCTCTGTACCTTCCACGGCAGGTTGACATCGACACAGTGTGGAATGAGAT
The DNA here is from genome assembly GCF_965112155.1 of Podarcis liolepis. Classification (NCBI taxonomy): domain Eukaryota; kingdom Metazoa; phylum Chordata; class Lepidosauria; order Squamata; family Lacertidae; genus Podarcis; species Podarcis liolepis. Next base: position 37,244,738 of record NC_139573.1, on the reverse strand, counting down.
GCACTCGTCCAGCGCGGTCCGCATGGCTGTTGGCTGCTTGGTGGAGCTGGCCTTTAAAGTGGCGTCTGGGGAGCTTAAGGTAAGTCGGGCCCAATGAATGTGCAGTTTCTCCATGTTGCAGCCCTTGGCCTTCCTCTCCCCTACCTCTAATTCTTGTTCCCAAGCACAGCTGGTAGGACATGGGAGAATTATTCTCATGTGAACCTTGCTTGGTTCCAGCTCACTTTGGCTGCTGCAGTGTGTACAAAAATCCCAGTGATTTAAGCTGTTTGTTCTGAGCTTGGGCAGAATGTCAATCAGCTCTGATAAGAAGCAGCTTCTGAAAGAGCCCATGTAAGCACTGATATCTCAGCATGTATAGAATGCCCATTGGTTGGAAGTTGGTTTTCCTTTAGGCATCTTGGTGTGCATCTTTTCCCCGAATCCCATTTTTGCTGCACTCCACGATCTTATTCTGTGAGTGGAGGGATGGCAGACCCAACTTTGGGTACCAAAATCAATGGGCTTTTTTATCCCAGGTTTACATCCCACTTTTATTCCACGTTTACATACCCTTCTGAAGCTCACTGTTGTGGCTTAGGACTGACCACCATTTCTCAGCCTAGCCTACCTCATAGGGTTGCTAGGAAGATAAAGTGTGTGTGTGTGCACGCGCGCGCGCGCACACACACACACACACACACACACACACACACACACTGTGTTCACTACCCTGAGGTCCTCGGAGGAAAGTGTCATGAATCAGAACAAAAAAGCAAAGATTAATACATGTGTGAACTTGTGCGTGTGTGTATTTTCCTTCTTGCAGAATGGATTTGCTATTATCCGGCCACCAGGTCATCATGCAGAGGAATCCACAGCCATGTGAGTGTGTAGCATAAATGAGGAGGAGGAGGGATATATGTGATTAACTAGAAACAAACAAATCCTCCTCTTTTAAAAACAATGGATTAGATGAGATGGGGTGCTTTTCTCACTGCATGAATACTATTTTATGTGTGTTTCTCCCTGTTGGTGTCATATAAGCTGCTTTGGTTTGAAATCCTGTCCTCTCTATTTGAGTGTGGTTCTCATCATGGAATTAAGCACGTCTCTTTCAGGGCTTGGGGATGCAGGTGGCGCTGTGGGTTAAACCACAGAGCCTAGGATTTGCCGATCAGAAGGTCGGCAGTTTGAATCCCTGCGACAGGCTGAGCTCCCGTTGCTTGGTCCCTGCTCCTGCCAACCTAGCAGTTCAAAAGCACGTCAAAGTGCAAGTAGATAAATAGGTACCACTCCGGCAGGAAGGTAAACGGTGTTTCTGTGTGTTGCTCTGGTTCGCCAGAAGCAGCTTAGTCATGCTGGCCACATGACCCAGAATCTGTACGCCGGCTCCCTTGGCCAATAAAGCGAGATGAGCACCGGAGCCCCAGAGTCGTCCACGACTGGACCTAATGGTCAGGGGTCCCTTTACTTTTCAGGGCTTCTTAGGGGAGCGTCCAACTAGTCTTTCCTGCCTATCTGGGACTGAGATTCCTTGCATCTGTGGAGGAGGGTATTCTGAGCGGGTTACTTCCTCCGACTAGATCCGAGGAGCAGGGCTATGCAAATTTGCCAAGCTTTGCCCATTTATTTTTTTGTGTAGGAGAAGCCCACCTCCTCCACCCCATCCCCCTTTAATTCCACTTATGCCTGCACCAACACAATTCTTTAAAGAGGCTGCTGAGTTACTGCTGCACTGAGTGTAATTGGGAGTTTTTCTATCCTCCTTCCCTGTGGATTAGGTAGTTCAGAAAAGAAAGGAGCCAGACCAAACCTTGGAGTTGGATTCGGACTTAGAATTTCTGCTGGAATCAATGTGAAACGTTGGTCACGTTGACTAGCTTAAGTCCCATTGATTTCAGTGGGATCATGGTCTCAAAATATAGCAACGATTAACTTGCATTACTGCTTCTGGGAGATACAGTATCTTAGTTGAATGGGCATGCCCGAGTCCATGAGTGTGGTGGTCAAGCCTGCTATCTGTGCTGTTGCTTTCCTGCCCACTCTTCTCTTGATACTGGGCATGGTGTTTATTATAAAAAAAAGCGAGTGGCAAAGCTGTTGTATATTTTTATAGTAAGCAAAGTCTGGTATCTGGGCCAGTGTAAACACTTTAGTGGTGAACAGGATGTGATGGGATTGTGGAATGCTCCATGTGCATGGTGTTAAATTTTTTCAAAAAGCATTCTTTGGTTACGCGTTTTAGGAAGTTTTTCCTAACGTGTAGCTGATTGCAACCCATTCTCCCCCTCACTCCACAAACAAGTGAATGAAGCAAAGTAATCCTCAACATCATCATCATCATCATCATACCTGACATTTCTGATAATACCTTTCTCCCCTTTCATTTCCCAGGGGCTTCTGCTTCTTCAACTCTGTTGCCATTACTGCCAAGCTCCTCCAGCAAAAGCTTGCCATTAGCAAAATCCTCATCGTGGACTGGGTAAGGGTCTCTCACTCTGCGCCTGAAGCTGCTTAGGCTTGGATCGTTGCGTCCTTATTGGCTAACATCTTTCCTGGTCCTGAAAGGTCTTCATTGGCTCCCAGTACATTTGTGAGCACAATTCAGAGTGTTGGTGCTGACCTTTCAAGCCTTAAACTCCCTCATTGCGAGAAGCAAAGCTACAGGGAACCAGGCAGAGGGCCTTCTCGGTAGTGGCGCCCACCCTGTGGAATGCCCTCCCATCAGATGTCAAAGCGATAAACAACTACCTGACATTTAGAAGACATCTTAAGGCAGCCCTGTTGAGGGAAGTTTTTAATGTGTGATATTTTAGTGTATCTTTGGTTTCTATGGAAGCCGCTCAGAGTGGCTGGGGAAACCCAGCCAGATGGGCGGGGTACAAATAATAAATTACTATTATTATTATTATTAAACGACCTCGGTCCTGTATACCTGAAGGAGCATCTCCACCCCCATCGTTCAGCCCGGACACTGAGGTCCAGCTCCGAGGGCCTTCTGGCGGTTCCCTCGCTGCGAGAAGTGAAGTTACAGGGAACCAGGCAGAGGGCCTTCTCAGTAGTGGCGCCTGCACTGTGGAATGCCCTCCCAGCAGATGTCAAGGCAATAAACGGCTATTTTACTTTTAAAAGACAACTGAAGGCGGTCCTGTTTAGGGAAGTTTTTAATGTCTGACGCTGTATTGTTTTTGATATTCAGTTGGAAGCTGCCCAGAGTGGCTGAGGAAACCCAGCCAGATGGGTGGGGTACAAATAATAAATTTTTATTTTATTTTATTTTATTTTATTTTATTTTATTTTATTTTATTTTATTTTATTTTATTTTATTTTATTTTATTTTGATTTATTTATTTATTTATTTCATTCTGCTCTGGCAGGATATCCATCATGGCAATGGCACCCAGCAGGCATTCTACAGTGACCCCAACGTGCTCTATGTTTCTCTGCACCGCTACGACAATGGCAATTTCTTCCCAGGCAGTGGAGCTCCTGAAGAGGTGAGTGCACACCTTTATTCATCTCTGGTGCTTGTTTTTGCAATAATCAAGATGTTGGTGATGAATCTAGCTTGAAATCCCTCTCTAGGTGTTTTTTTTTTAAAAAAACCACCCTCTTTTTATTTTTATTTTTTTTATAATAACTTTTATTGATTTTCCATTTTATAATATTTAAACACATCCTCATCATCCACTTTACTTCTTTTGCTCTAAAGAGCTTAGCGACTCCCCTCCTTCCCGCCCCTTGGTTTTCCAAATTCATCTTTCTATCATAGCATTTATACATTTTCCCATTTACATTTCACTCATTCAAAATTTCACAATTGTTAAATAAATATAAAAAGTAGAAACAACTGTCGTTACAAGTCTTCTTGCAACCCTGCTAGTGCTGTTAATTGCTTACAATGGTCCTTCAAATATTGTATAAATTTACTCCAGTCTTTTTGAAATGCTTGATCACGCTGGTTTCAGATTTTCCCCACCAGCTTCGCCAGTTCCTAAAACCACCCTCTTTTTAACTCCCTGAAGCATTCATAGATGCATCAGTAAAGGATGCGAAAGCAGGGCGCAAACAGAGGTTGCTTTGCGACCAAGAAATCTACACTGGCTCCTATAAGGAGTTGCATCAGAATGCACCTAAAGCAGCTCTGTAAAGGAGGGAAGGATTTCAGGAAGAAAGAGAGAAGGTTTATCCCCCAAGAACAGTTTGAACCCCAATTGAGAGAATATTTTAATCAGTTAACTCCGCCATTTTGTTCACGGAAAGGTTTTGTAGTCCAGGAAATAGCTTGGGGCGGGCAAAGGTTGGTACGTTGCCGAGGGTGCAGAATTCACAGAAATCCATGCATGTATAAGTGTCCTGTCTCTTCTGACCCCAATCATTTGAGACGGACTGGCATTTTCTCCAGCAGGCGTCCTGCATCCTGCTGCCCTTGCCCCCCTCTCTCTTTTGCTTCTCTGTTGTGCTTCTGCATTCTCTCTGGGGTCCATCTGCATGCAAGTTCTCCCTCCCCCTCAGCCTCAGATGTATGCCAGTGTCCCTTTGCCCCTTCCCACTGGCAGCTCGGTGCATGATCCAGCCTGCGAATAAGAGCCAGCATTTGTGACTTACGAGGCTTCTCTCTTCCAGGTTGGCAGCGGGATGGGTGTAGGTTACAACGTCAACATTGCCTGGACTGGTGGAGTGGACCCTCCCATTGGTGACGTGGAGTATCTGACTGCCTTCCGGTAGGCCTGCTGGCATTCACTCTCCCTAACTGGGAGTGGGGCTTTCTCTGCCAGGGGTGCCCACATACTGGGTTTCTGCACTGAGAGGGTTTCCCCCTTAAGGGTTTTGTGTGCATCAGCAAACTTCAGCGTTCTGACAGGCCTGCCACTGACTGCTCCTTTTATGCGGGTGGTGCTGTTATGATCAAGGGATGCGGGCCATGCTGTGGTCTAAACCACTGAGCCTCTTGGGCTTGCTGATCGGAAAGTCGGTGGTTTGAATCCCCATGGCGGAGTGAGCTCCCGTTGCTCGGTCCCAGCTCCTGCCAACCTAGCAGTTCGAAAGCACACCAGTCCAAGTAGATAAATAGGTACCACTGTGGTTGGAAGGTAAACAACGTTTCCGTGCGCTCTGGCTTCTGTCACAGTGTTCTTTTGCACCCGTAGCAGTTTAGTCCTGCTGGCCGCATGACCTGGAAAGCTGTCTGTGGACAAACGCCGGCTCCCTCGGCCTGAAAGCGAGATGAGCGCCACAACCCCATAGTTGCCTTTGACTGGACTTAACCGTCCAGGGGTCCTTTACCTTTTAACTTTTACCTGTTATGATCACATAAGGGATCAGCACGTGGAAAATTACAATCGCTATTAGGTACACAGGGTAGAAATAATTATCAATTCACTTCTAATTTGTATACTGCCTTTCTTTATTGGTATACGCAAGGGGGTGTACAAGCTGAAGAAAAAACAAAATACCCAGCATAAGACCACACACCTTACAACAACATGATCCAATACAAAGAAGTCGTAATAAAAACATAACTTTAAACATATCAAAGTAATATTCAATATTCCATTATATTATCATAGTGCACAATAAAATATCAGCAAGCAATAATTAAGCAGAAATTCTCTCTTTAGTAATCACCATAACCTATAATCAATAAAAATAACAGCAAGTTGCAACATGTAAAATACCACGACACATACAAAACCATGCAAAAGGATCCAATTGAGAAACAGAGACACACAACTTATTTTAAAAACAACAACTCCTGAACTCCTCTCCTCAGCTGCTTCTGCTGTTTTTAAAGTCATGGTCTGGGAAAGAGTCTTAGGGCTGGAGGGTGGAGCAAGGCTGTGAACTGCCCTGAGATTTACAGTTATACAAATTTAATAAATAATAAAATAAAATAATAAAGCAGGTGGGAAAAGCCATTGCCTGATGGCCCACACAGTCTCTCTCCTCTCAGAAGTCTGGTCCTTCCCTTGTCACTGGCTTCCCCCAAACTGGTGCTCTCCACACATTTTGGACCATAACTCCCATCATCCACGACCCCATTAGCCATGCTGGTTGAGGATGCTGGGAGCTCAAGTCTAGAATTTCTGGAGGGTACCAGGTTGTGGGAGGCTGACCTATCCTAGCCAGCACCTTTTTGATCCAAGTCTAGGTAGGGAGACATCCAGGAGGAAGTTGCTGTTGGGGCTAGAAAGCAGCAGACCTTTCTGTCCCCTTCCATGATAATCTCACAACCCCCTGACACAATAATAATAATAATTTATTATTTATACCCCGCCCATCTGGCTGGGCTTCCCCAGCCACTCTGGGCGGCTTCCAAAAGAATATTAGAATACTGTAATACATCAAACATTAAAAGCTTCCCGAAACAGGGCTGCCTTCAGATGTCTTCTAAAAACCTGGTAGTTGTTGTTTTCTTTGACATCTGGTGGGAGGGTGTTCCACAGGGAAGGCGCCACTACCAAGAAGGCCCTCTGCCTGCTTCCCTGTAACTTGGCTTCTCGCAGTGAGGGAACTGCCAGAAGGCCCTCGGTGCTGGACCTCAGTGTCCGGGTAGAACGATGGGGGTGGAGACGCTCCTTCAGAGATGGGTGTTAGATTGAGTCAGTGTGTTGGGGAAATGAGAAAAGCAGGAAGGTGAGCATGTCTAGAATTTCCCCTGTCAATAGGATAGGGCAGGGCTGGCGCTGGTGCTGCCGTGTTTCCTCCTAAGAGATCTCTGAGGGCTGTTTTGTGTCTTCCCAGGACTGTGGTGATGCCAATAGCCAATGAGTTCTCCCCAGACGTGGTCCTCGTTTCTGCTGGCTTCGATGCTGTGGAGGGACACCTGTCCCCACTGGGTGGATATTCTGTCACGGCCAAATGTGAGTGTGGGTCATGTGGGGGGGGGAGCCCCCCTCGCCTCAGTTTGTAAATAGAACGAGCCATTCACATAGAGCAATGGTTCCCAATTGGGGGTGTGCGGTCACCAGGGGGTCCGCGTAACCCACCCAGGGGGTCTGTGGCACCATTCACATGCCAAAAACTACCATAGAGATACCAAAATTTTCAAATACAACAGGTCCATGGCTTGACTTAGGAAAAACAGGAGGTCTGAAGTACTTAGCTAATTGGGAACCACTGCCTAGGGCTGGGCAATATATAGCTATATCATCTAAAACCGGTTTGAGGTTCATGTCGTGATAATTGTTTCATAGTATTTGAGCTGGCAATATATTGCGAATCACAATGTGTGTAAGGGTTAGGCTATATCTGATTTTTAACATCTCAATAACTCACCAGCTAAACACTACAATGTTATCAGCAGCTAAGCCTCACAATATCACCAGCTAAACCTCACACTATCACCAGCTAAACATTGCAATCTGCCACAATGTCTGAATAAGGATGGAGGTATACAGAGGCGAACAGGACAATGTCCAGGCAACCGCTACTACTTAGGAGTCCAAAAAGATAAATGACAATATTATCAATCATCATACACTCAGTTTCATCAGCAGGCAAGCCAAAATGCATCCCAACGGCCACAGAATTGTACCCAGAATTGCACAGGACCAGTGGCCTGATTCAACATAAGGCAGCTTCTAGCCCTCCTATATGCTGAACGGTTGTGCTCTGAGCCATTCTGGGCCTATGTTTCTATGCTAGAGATTGTCCCTGGGACTTTATGCATGCATACACTGCCAGTGACCTATGGCCCCTTTGTACTTGCACTAGCTGGAGTTCCAACTCGCCTATTATTTATCCATTCAAGCCGCTTAGCCCCCACCTCCCCAATATTTTGAGGTAGCCTATGAATGCAAGTCAAAAGTGGATAATGGCTTACTGGCCACCTGCCTTGCTATGAATGGCTTGTTAAATTCTGAGGGCCACTGTTTTAGATTTCAAGGTGAGCGTTAGCGGCCTCCTCCAGTCCCTCGAACTGAGGGAGAAGGAGGAGTACTGCATCTCAATCAGAAAACGATGGTTTTTCCATCTTTCTGGTTTTTCTGTTGTTGTCTTCTTCCCGGCCACACAGGTTTTGGGCACCTGACCAAGCAGCTGATGAAGCTGGCGGGCGGGCGTGTCGTCCTGGCGCTGGAAGGGGGTCACGATCTGACAGCCATCTGCGATGCCTCCGAAGCCTGCGTTTCCGCCTTGCTTGGCCTTGAGGTGAGTGCAGCTGGCACGGGGGGAGAAGCAGTCCCGAAGCCTCAACCTGCTGGCTTGGGACGATGCCCAAAGCTTTTGGGCAATCTTTGGCCGAGGTTCTGAAAAGAGGTCTGGCACTCATTTGCTTCGTGGGGTGGGAAAGGCAGAGAAAGGCATGTCTGTCCTGGCACATGAATGCCCGCCAGTTTCTGTTTATATATGCATTCGGACGTCTGCCCTGCTGATGGCACCTCCACAAGGCCCAGCTGGAAATCGGTGCAGCTTGTCCACTTCGGTGGCCGAAAACAGGGAGCTGTGTGTTTGACTGCTGCAGTTTAGGACACAGCCAAAAATTGCATGGAGAAAAAAGATTGTGCAGTGCCACTTAGTGTTTTATGGGAGTAGGTGAGGACAGGCCCCTGCCCCAAAGAGCTTGCAAGTCTAAAGGTTTTCCAGCTTGATGAAAAGGCCTCTGCCTGAGGTGTTGTTATGTGTTGTTTTTAAACCTATACTAGTACAGTGGTGGGATGCGAGTGGCGCTGTGGGTAAAACCTCAGCGCCTAGGACTTGCCGATCGCATGGTCGGCGGTTCGAATCCCTGCGGCGGGGTGCACTCCCGTCGTTCGGTCCCAGCGCCTGCCAACCTAGCAGTTCGAAAGCACCCCTGGGTGCAAGTAGATAAATAGGGACCGCTTACCAGCGGGAAGGTAAACGGCGTTTCCGTGTGCTGCGCTGGCTCGCCAGATGCAGCTTGTCACGCTGGCCACGTGACCCGGAAGTGTCTGCAGACAGCGCTGGCTCCCGGCCTATAGAGTGAGATGAGCGCACGACCCTAGAGTCTGTCAAGACTGGCCCATACGGGCAGGGGTACCTTTACCTTTTTTTAGTACAGTGGTACCTCTGGTTACGTACTTAATTCGTTCCGGAGGTCTGTTCTTAACCTGAAACTGTTCTTAACCTGAAGCACCACTTTAGCTAATGGGGCCTCCTGCTGCCACTGCGTGATTTCTGTTCTCATCCTGAAGCAAAGTTCTTAATCTGAGGTACTATTTCTGGGTTAGCGGAGTCTGTAACCTGAAGCGTATGTAACCCGAGGTACCACTGTATGGGTTTGTGACATTTTTTAAGCTATTTATATTTCTGTAAATTGCCTTGGGAGATGTATTTTGAAGGAGATATCACAAATTAAAACAATAATGGGAATAATTCAACATGGGGGTAGAGACAACCAAGGGAAGCAAAGGAGGAGGAGGTGGGCAGAGGTAAAAAGGGGAAGGATACGCCTTGTTTTGGGGCTGGCAGAGTTGCTCATTCAACACGGCAGTGGAGTGTGCCAGTGGAACAGAAAAACACCAGACAGTTCTAGGTAGGGTCAGTCCCTTTTCTGACCGTATAATGCAGTTCCACATCTTATAGGTTATATTACAATCCTTCAAGCAGCGTACAGACTCCTTACTGCTTTCCCAACACAGACTAAGCTCTGGCCAAGAGCAAACTTGCTTCAAACTCAAGTGTATTTATACTTTAGATTGTGCCGAGTCACTCTCACATGCTTGCTGACTCGCTCTTGCAGGTGCAGGACAAGCACCCTACCCCAAATTAACCAGCCCACCTATAACTTAACCCTTTCTTGTCCTTTTTCTCTGAATTCATAAACATTAACATGCTTTTCTTTCAGGTTATAAGTACTGACAGAAGGAGGAAGGGACCAAGGCAGGGGTGGGGGACCTGGGCGGCCTTCCAGATTTTGTTGGACTACAACTCCCATCAGCCTTGACTGTTGGCCATGCTGTCTGGCGGGGATGGGAGTCCAATAGCATCTAGAGAACTGCACAGGCCTCCCATTGCTGGTCTAAGGCTTCACAGGAAAGGAATCTCCATCAGGCCCTGCTCTTTGACCTTTCACCTGCGGCCTCCCCTCCCCTCCCCTCCCCTTAGCTTTGTGCTTTTGTTTCTTGCCTGCCTTTCCTTCCCCTTCTTCCCCACTCACAAGTTCCAGTCAGCTTTGAGTCCTCAGATCTTTCAGCGTAGAAACTGAGCGCTCTTTTTTCTCTCTCTCTCTCTGACACAGCTGGAACAGATGGATCAAGCTCTGTTGCGGCAGAAGCCCAATGCAAATGCTGTGGCCACACTGGAGAACGTCATTGAAATCCAGAGTAAGATTTTGTCGTATTTCTGATGCCAAATTAACAAAAAGATGGAATGTTGCAGATAGGGGTTTGCTAAAGCACTGACAGTTGTACCTTGGAAGTCAAATGGAATTCATTCCGGAAGTCCTTTTGACTTCCAGAACATTCGAAAACCAAAGCAAAGCTTCTGATTGGCTGCAGGAAACTCCTGCAGCCAATCAGAAGCCCCACCGGACGTTCGGCTTCCAAAAATAGTTTGCAAACCGGAACAGTCACTTCCAGGTTTGTGGCGTTCTGGAGCCAAAACATTTGGCAACTAAGCTGTTTGACTTCCAAGGTACGACTGTATTGATCCTCTCACTATGGCCCTAAGACGAGTGACAGCAGCGCCCTCTGTGGCCAATATGGGCTTGCTATTGTTCAGTGTATGGCAAGACTCTGAGGACAGTGTGTTTAAAGCTGTTCCCGCAAGTGATACCAAGGACAGAAGTTAAGTAAAGGTTGTAGCGTTAAACGTGTGCACCCACAACAGTTTCTCCAGCTTGCAAAAAGTTGATGACTCCTGCTATAGCCAGGTTTGGTTATAGTAGGAGATAGTGGTTGGGGAGTTCAGGGACTGTGTCCAAAGACTTTGCAAAAAAAAGGAGGAAGGCCGGCAGGCTTTTGTGCATAGATGGAAAGAGAGGTTGGAATCACTAGAGTGTTCTGGGAGGGCAGCTCCAGAAGTTCAAAGGGCACAGGCCATTCCTGCATGACACATTGCTCCTTTTCGTCTCAGGTAAGCACTGGAACTCAGTGAAATGTTCTGCAGCGATGGTCGGCTGCTCCTTGCTGGAGGCGCAGAAGGGTGAGGCAGAAGAGGCCGAGACGGTCAGTGCCATGGCGTCGCTGTCAGTGGACACAGAGCAGGGCAAAGCAGACGGTGATGTCCGGTACGTTCGCTCCTTCAGATCAGGGGGAAACCGTATCAGAGGGCGCAGGCATCTTATCACAAGTGTTTTCGGTCAAGGGTAATCAATGCGTTGCCCTGTGGAAGTACAAATCCCATCATCCCTAGCCAGTGGCCAATCTGGATGAAGGCTGGTGAGAGTCGGAGCCCAGCAACATCTGTAGGGCCACAGGTTTCCTGTCTCTGTCCTTAGCGGCCTAGGACCCTCGTACCTACGGGACCGCCTCTCCCAGTATGCCCCACGGAGAGCCTCAAGGTCCATAAATAGTCCCGGGCCCTAAGGAAGTTAGATTAGCTTCAACCAGAGCCAGGGCCTTTTCAACTCTGGCTCCGGCCTGGTGGAACGCTCTGCCTCATGAGACCAGGGCCCTGCAGGATCTGATTTCTTTCCGCAGGGCCTGTAAGACAGAGTTGTTCCGCCTGGCCTTTGGCTTGGAGCCAATTTGATTCCCTCCCCCTCTTTCTTTTTTCCTTTTCCTTTCTCCTCCTGTGATGAGGCTGCATTTTAATATTTTAACGTTTCAGTAATTTAATTGTATTTAATCTTGTTTTTAAGTTGTATTCATTCAACTTGTTTTTATTATTGCTTGTTAGCCACCCTGAGCCCGACCTTGGCTGGGGAGGGCGGGGTATAAATAAAAAGTATTATTATTATTATTATTATTATTAGCGCCTCTGACTTCTGAGTGCTCTTTCTGCTCAGCTTCCCAACTCCTGACCTTGCCTAACTGCTTCCTACCTCATAGCTCAGTGGTAGAGCGCATGGTTTGTAAGCAAAAAGGTCCTGGGTTCAACCCCCATCATCTTCAGGTGAAGCCCTGGAGAGCTGCTGCCAGCCAGTGCAGACAGTGGTCTGACTCAGTATAAGCCAACTTTCCTTTCTTTCTGTGTATAAGGCTGTTTTGTTCACCCTGAGCAAACCTTCCGTTTTTCTGACCACCATGCTGACTTTCAGCATGTTGTGATTGGCCCCTTCCGCCTCGGCACTTAAAATATTTATTGAGCCTTCTCTGACATCACGGCTGTAAAGCCCAATAGCTGCGTCCGCCTCTGGGCCAATGGGAGGCCAGTAACCAGTTGTCCTATTGTCTTCTCCCTCCAGGCCAGCAGAAGAGCCAATGGAGGCCGAGCCCGTGTTGTGAAGTGCCAAGACTTTGATTTGTGTAGCTGTCACTCTGTGGGTTAATTGGTAATTCTGTGAGTCCATTTAAAAAAACAGCAGCAGCAGCAGCAACAGCAACAACTACTACGAATTGATTTTTTTTTTAATCTATTAAAAAAAAAAAGGAAAAAAAAGAGTTGCACTGGAGAAAACGAGCCCATGTGTGTGTGTGCGTGATCGCGTCAGTCTCCTGGCATATGTTCTCACCAGCATCACCATTTTGTCCTAACTCTTTAAGGATTTTTGTGAGGGGAATGGTGGTGAGGTAGGGGCTTTCATGCAAGCATCTCCTCTCTTGTTCCATTCTTAAGACATCATTCCCTCTCCCTTCCTGCTCCCCCGCCTCCCTGGCCGCTAAACTCACCCCCTTCTCAGGGTTCGTGCAAGCCATTTTGCTACCCTAGGTAACAAAAAAATAATTTTCACACACACACATACATACATATATATACACACAAACACACACTACATTTCTTCCTTGGAGGTTGTCCCAGTTTCAGATTCTCTCCCCTTAACTTCATGCAAGTGGGTTATTATTATTGTTGTTGTTGTTGTTATTCTTATTTTGCTCCATTCACTTGTTTGTGGAGTGAGGGGCGTAATAGGTTGCAGTCAGGAAATCTGGGGAGGGGGCTTGCAATTGCTTCCACACCTCTCTCGGGTCTAGGGCAGGAGCGGGGAGTTGCGTGTCCCCCTTTAGGGATTTCCCAAGACGCCTGGAGCACCCTTGGGACTCTTGCTGCCCTAGGCAGCCACCTGTACTGCCTCTTGGGCTGGGCCGGACCTGCCCCTTCTTGCCATTTCTCTGCTCCGGGTTTTTGCACATTGAGATGGGCATCCGAAAGCAAACCCACCCCGCTTCCCAAATGCCTTTCCCCCTGCCTCCAGTTCCTACCCTTTGGCAGTTTCTCACTTCTTCCCCCTCCCCTGCGACGTTAGATCCAAACAGTTTTGGGTTTAAATCCTACCTATGTTGCCTCAACCGCGTATCTTTCTCCCGACCCATTTCAGCTGTTAAAAAAAAAGTGTTCCTCAGTATTGTATAGTCCTCCTGAATTAATCTCTAGGAGAAGAAACCCCCCGAGGTTGAGGAGAAAGGGGGGAGAAATAAAAAGTGTGCCTTTAAGTCGTTTTTGTTAATGCCTTAAATTCCCTGTGAGGTTTGCTTCTCCTCCGCCATCCCTTCCTCTTTCCCTCCCTCCCTCCCACCATCCCTGCTTAAGTTAACCATCTCTAAGGGAGATCACCCTGTACAAACGTGGGAAGGAATCACGTGTAAATCCCCAGCACCAATGCGCATTGGGCCTGATCCAGCTGTAGCTGTAAACAAAGGGTTATCAAGCAAACTAGTCTGGGGACAATGTGGGTGGGTGTATCGATTCAAACATACACCAAGAGAGAGCTTTCAGAACTGTGTGTTGCGACAATGTTAAGTGTGTTGGCTGCAGGCGCTCCCCGCGCTCCTCCTGGGGCTGGAGAGGGGTTCGTTTAACCTCTGGTTTGCTAGTAAAACTGAATTACCGTGTCACGAAGTGATGGAGAGCCGAATGACTGTGTCACAGAAAGATGCGTGTCCAAAAAGTGTGTCGCCAAACTTGAAAAATTTGGAAAGCTCTGCACTAGGATGTTCGTTCAGAGCAATGCAATGCAGAATCTGATTTGGTGCCTACATTCCCAATCTGGCAAGCGATATCTCCATACAGGCCTGTTTACGAGCGTGCATCTACCTTAGCTGGATCATGCCATGTGTCATTAAATCCCATTTGTAATGAAGATAACTGCTTATGTTGATTGTTTCATGACCAATGCTTTCTTGAGGATTTCTCTCTCTTCTTTCCTCTCTCTCTCTCTCTTTCTCTTTCCTCCTACTTCCCTCCGTCATCGTTCGAAAGATTCCTCGTCATTTATTGTAAATAATTTGATTTCTTGTATCGCGTGCACAAACTTTGTTTCGATGAAACTTTTTTGTCCATTCATAAAGAAAAAGAAAAAAAAGGAGAAAAAAAAAGAAAAGAAAAAAAGGAGAGAATTTCTTTGCTGTCACTTCACCAGCCAAAAAATGAAAGAAAAGAAATGAAAAGAAAAATGTTTTGGGGCAGGGGAATAAAAAAACCATAGAGCAATTTTAGCTTTTAAAAGAAATGGATATAAAGAAAAAAAAGGTATATAATTTTATTACAGATGTATTATTTAATAGTATTTTTTTAACTTGTACCACCAAACTCTCCTTTCCTTTGGAAAGTTGCTAGCAGGGATAAGGCAACAAGGGAGAAGATGGGGCTTGGTATTGTTTTCACTAATTCAGGGCAATGGGATTTCTAAGCTGTGCGTGGTGGGGGAGGGTACTGGGGATGGGGGGGACGGGACATTGTGTGGAATGTGAGACTGTGATGTGTTTTTTAGCTGCACTTACGGTTGTTATCCTTGCCAGGGTCTGCTTTAGGGATCCTCTGGGTTTGCTTTGGTTTAAATTCATCCAAGGGTCCCATGTGGGAGAGGTGGAGGGTTGCAAAGATGCTCCATCGCATGATGGAGGTGATCACACACATAGCCATGATGAACAAAAAGAGTGGGGCTAGTAGGCGGGTCTTCCCTCCCTCCCTCCCTCCCTTCCTTCCTTCCTTCCTTCCTTCCTTCCTTCCTTCCTTTGGAGCTGTGGGAGACAGCCAGTAGAGGGAGCCATAGAACTTGCCCAGGGCAGAAAAGACATTCATTGCCCTGGTTTTATTTATGAGGCACAACCCATGCCTGAAGGCAAGATCCTTGCAGTGCCCAGCATGCAGAAAGCCTTCCAAGCCAGGGAGAAGGGAAGTGGGAACGCAGACCTCACCCATCAACATGAAAATATATGTTTTGGCCCATCAGGGTACCAGGGGGCAGCCTGGCCACTTCTAGGAAGCGTTTAGTCACAGGTGCAGCAGTGGGTGGGTGAACGTCCATGTGCTCAGCCTTCTGCTGCTTTAAAAAACAAACATGGGTTGGACTCCAGAGTACATAAGCTCAGGGATGGGGGACTTGGTTGGTTTCCCAGCTCCCACTGACCATTGGGCCACGCTTGGCTGGGGCTGGTGGAGCCCAACAAAGTGAGAGTCACAAGTTCCCGTTCACTGACACAAGCAGAGCACCACCCCACCGCCTGTGGGATAAAGCCCAGGGTTATACATGTTTTGCCATGCTGCTGCTCTTGCGTGTATGGAGTATTTTCAGCTGCTTTAGGTTTCAGGGGAGAAAGCAGGCTAAGACGTGGAAAAAACAAATGGCTCGGCGTGGTCTGTTTCTGCAGACAGCAGTCTTTTGCCCTCCTATTTTGTTTCGACTAGAGACACAAAAATGAGAGATAAGTCACGGAAAAGGCAATGAGGTCAGGAACAGGCCCCTCTCTGTAGCTGTGGCATGAAACACCCTAACCCTTAAATTAGAGCCACCCCAAGGCACCTTTTGCCTTCGGGTTTTGTTCTTTGTTTTTAAGCTGCCTTATCTTCATTTGGTTGCTGGTTTTGCAGATTCTTGTCCACCCTTCAAAGGCTGTGGTGCTGACATGATGAGAGGCAGGAACGGGCAGTGTGTGTGTGTGTGTGTGTGTGTGTGTGTGTACGCAAAGCCAGCAAGAGGTCTGTTTGGAAAATAAAAGGTGGGAGAGAAAATCCTCACGTGGATGAGGTTCAGAATTCGTGCATCAGAGCAGGGATGGGGGAACCTGCGCCCCTCCAGGTGTTGTGTTGAGGTACGACTCCCATCAGCCCCAGCCAGCGTGGTTCCCCAAGTAGCCGGGGATGATGGGAGTCGTCGGCAAACAACATTTGGAGCGCCACGGGTTCTTCCCTTCCCTGGCAAAGAGAAACTTCTGTGGTTAAATTACCCAGCGTGTTCATGTTAGATACTGAGGACCCTCTAAGCAAGAATCCAGCTAACTGAGCGGTAAGAGATATGGCAGTGTTCCCCCTTAACTTCTGATCAGTTCTTAATTTCATACCTTTTTAAATCCATGTACATGCACAGGTGTACATTTTGCAGGAATAGTGAGGAAAAATAAGCCATATGGGGAGAAGGAGGGGGAAGCAGTAAAATGTATCCTAAGCCAGAAATCCCTATATATTTGTCTCAGTCGTCATTGCAAGACAGGTGATGCCCCCCTCTACTTCTGAAGCACCAGACCCGTTATCATCACCATTGCTGTTTATTTAAGATGTTTTAACCTGTGTTGTAAACCGCTTAAGCTAAAGGAAACCGGTATATAATAAATTGTCCCCCCAAATAATGAGCAAATAAGTGCAACAGCAGGAGATGTGCTTGTGGGTGACCCATGCCTTTTTAAAAGGCCATCCCATAAGATGACCTGACTTTAGCACCTCAGCACCCATAGATAGCTCTGCTTGGGCTTTCAGAAGAGATCTTTCTCGTGGTAGCAGCCTTCTGTTGCTGCAAGAAGCGGCACCGTTCTCCCGACTTTTTGCTCCTCCTCGGCCTCCGTGCTGCCCTTGTAAAACTCAGCAGGCAAGAGCGTCAGGGCAAAAACGAGAATGAGTTGGCTGTGGCTCCACCTCCTGCTGACCTCTCTGCCTTCTGCCTCAGTGAGCAACAGCCACTACCTGCTCCAGAACAGGGATAGGACCAATTCCTGAGGGTAGGTTCATTTGAGAGCTTCCCACATCTCCACCTTGTACCTTTTAGAGTGGGCAGATGGATGCACCTTTAAACAGGACTTTGCATGGGGTGAGTGTCTCACCTCCCCCCAGAGGGAGCCTGGTATTTCCCAAATATCTTCCAATTGTCATTGACAGATCAGTGATTTGAACAGTGAGCTCAGTTGGCTGTGCAGTTCCTCCAGTCTTCAGATGAGTCTTTTTGTAAGAAATAAAGCGAGAGCAGTGTGAACATTTATTCATTTAAATGCAGTGCTTTTTTTCTGGGGGGACGCAGACCCCTAAATCTTTGTACTTTTGTCCATTTACTGTATTTATTTCCCCCGATCTGAACTATAAAATGGTGATTTCCTTGAGTCAAAATGAGAGTACCCCTAAACATTTTTTAATAGGAAAAAAGCACTGTTTAAATGTTTCTCGCTTCATGTATTTATTTTTTAAAAAAGAACTGCATCTGAAAAGCAGCTATGGCAATGGGGGCGGAGGAAGGTTTGTGACATCCCAGGCACAAGCCAATCGGCACTGTTCGCCACAGTATGGCAGAACCGTTTGCCGTGAACTCGATTCTGCGCAAGGACTTCCACATCTGTGTACAATAGTGATTGTGCTTCCGTAATGACTCGGCTGCTCCAGTAACGCGCGTCTTCACCTGTCCTTAATTTATGCTTAGTCAAATGTACAACACCCAGTAGATGTGAAAGGGAAGTACAATGTGGTGTGTGGTTTTGCAGCCTCCCCGGTGCAGATGGCTTAGCAAAGTCCCCTGAATGGCTTGCCTAAGCTGTCATTTCTGCTGTGTGGAGAAGCAGGGAAACAGGTTTTGCATCTGTATTGCGTAGCTTGCAGAAATTTGATGCAGTGCCTCCCGCAAGGCACCTATCTGCACACCCCTGTCACAAAGGTCTTGCACTCTACATTTTCACTAGCTTCACAGTAGACAGATGGATAGATAGATATTTGTGATATCACACTACAAATACCTGAAGGCCTGTCACACAGAAGAGGGCAAATACTTGTTATTGGCTCCCCCCAAAGGGGAGGACTAGATCTAATGGACTTCTTACAAGTGGGTAAAATTGGGCTGAATATTAAACTTCTTGGTTAATTGTAAGTGCACTTCAAATACAGTGGTACCTTGGTTCCCGAACGGCTTAGTTGACGAACAAATCAGCTAGCAGGCGCCGCAAACCCAGAAGTAAGTGTTCCGGTTTGTGAACGTTTTTCGGAAGCTGAACGTCTGTTTTGGCTGTTGGTGTTGTTTTCAGGGCCAATCGGAAGTTGCGCCTTGGTTTTCAAACATTTTGGAAGTCGAACAGACTGAGTTCGAGAACAAAGGTACCACTGTACCTCAAAAGAGTTTTGGGTTCTTGATTCCCCCACTTGGAGCAGGAGATCAGACTTGACAGCCTACTAGATCTCTTCCAACTTTCAGTCAGTGGAAATAACAGCAACAATGCCCATCCTTTTAGATAAGCTTCAGCAACTTAAACTTCAACATTAAAAGCAGTTAAAACAATTAAATTACTACCGATGGATGGATGGGTGCTTGCTGTGTTCTCCCTTGCAATCCTGGAATAAGTGCACTTGCCTGTTTCCCCTCTAGTTAACATTTTGAAGCACTTGCTATCAGTGGCAAAAGTGTGGTTTTGGGGGGCGAGCAGAGCAGATCACAAATGCAAGGATTTGTTTGGGTAGATGCCATCATACTCCCAGTTTAAAATACACCCATAAATGCCCCTTTGGAGGATCAAGGAACTTTTCTTGGTGGTATTTTGGACACTGTAAGAAGAAAGTGAGGATTTCTCTTCTTTAAAGAGCTGTGTCAGTTTCCTGAGCGAGCCTTCCTTGGGGGGCTTGG
The DNA here is from genome assembly GCF_965112155.1 of Podarcis liolepis. NCBI lineage: Eukaryota > Metazoa > Chordata > Lepidosauria > Squamata > Lacertidae > Podarcis > Podarcis liolepis. The sequence continues at coordinate 37,225,885 of NC_139573.1, read as the reverse complement.
AATGAAGCTATAAAACCACATACACTTTATATGCTGCTGGCCTGCCCTCCCATCTCCAGTTGCAAGTTTGAATTCTGGTTGTGGATAGAGAAGTTAACCTAAGATCTAAGTTCCAGGGTGTGAGGCCTGGTGCCCTACAAAGATAGGAGTGGTTGACTAGGCCAGGCCTAACTCCTGAATGCCTTCAATCATGGCCCAAAATTTGTATTGACCAATGGCAGACGGCCTTTGTATGACTGATATTGAATACTGTTGTCATTGGCCAATCAAAATTCTTTTGTGAAGAGTTCCTGCTCATCCACTCCTCCAGATAGGAACCTTGAAGTATCCCACACGCCTTCCTTTTTCTGATGGGACCAGGATGAGGATGTTGTCTTGGTTGTTAAGAGCTAGAGCATGCTCAAACATGGTGTTTGAGAAACCTCGTCCTCATGTATCCAGACTTCAGTTGCAATGAGGTTGTTCGTCATGACTTGACATAGTTCCCGCTGAAATCAGTGAGGCTTTTAGTGCAGGGTCCCCCAAACTTGGCTGTCTTTTCTGTTTTTGGACTAGAACGCCCATCATCCATAGCTAGCAGGACTCATGGTCAGGAATTATGAGAATTGTAGTCCAAGCTTGGGAAACACTGCTTCAGTGAACTGAACACAGCAACAGGGAACCTGCAGCCTTCTAGGTGCTATTGGACTACAACTCCCATCATCCCTCACCATTGGCTATGCTGATGGGAGATGAAGTCCAACAGCAAGTTCCCCTTTGCCGATTGAACCCAATGAGTGTCCTTAGCTGGAGTGCCGTCAAGGTAGCTCACTGGTTTGACACAAGCCAAGGTAGATGTCTGCTATGGCAGAATAAAGTGGGAGCAGAGGTGTAATAAAGAGCAGGGACAATGAGGAAGCCTCTTATTTGAATCAGGGCTATGGGGTTTCCTGTGGTCAGGTCTGTGGCTGGTCATAGAGAGAGGCAATTGCCCAGAGTGCTCAAATCCTTCCTGTCCACCCACAAAGGAGATGCAGGCGTTTCCTTTGTCCTCGTTAGCAGGCAGTTCCCTGACCCACATCTCCTTTTTGCAGGTCCACCAATGGGCTTGTGGAAAACCGCCGTGCAGGCCCAGAGCTCTGCGCAAGGCTGCATGCTTCCTTCTGTCCCTATGGCTAAACTCTGCCTTGCACACTGGGGCTTCCAGATGTGGATGTCTAGCAGCAGCAGCATGTTGGAGGGGAGAGGGCGAGCCATGGATTTTCATGTGCATTGTTGTCATTCCCCCCGCCCTTCCACGCTGCACATGTTTTGTGTCCAGTACGCCTGTTTCTGCACCGACGTGGCTTTTACGTTCATGGTTTTCGTTAAGGCAGGTATCAAATGAAATCCCACCATTGGGATTGTACGGCTCGTTCACCCAGAGCAATAGAAACTCCAGCAAAAGCTGAGGTCAGGCAGTGTGTGTTCCGCAGAACTCGCAGGTAGGGCTTGTCACGTCTACATTTTTCCACCTCCTCTTTTTTTTTAGGGTGGGTGGGAAGATAAATAGCCACCAGCCATATTTTTCATCTTGGTTTTTTTTAAAAAAAAAATTCTAGGGGGAGGAGGGTGGGAAGTCAGAACTGGCCAAAAGTAGCAACTCCTTCGAAAAGCCATGAGTCTTTAAGACAACAGCATGGAACAAGTTGTGTGTTTGTGTGTGTGTGCGTGCGTTACAGCTCCTGTTTTGTGGAAGATTCCACACCAGTATTAAGTTGCCAAGGGGGCTGTTTCCGTGGAGGGGAAGAGGGACTTTGTCAAAAAACACAACACCAATCCTCTAACCAGCCCCTTTCTCATGTTGTTGAAAGATGCCCCCACAAGTGGGAATAACTGTAATTTTATTTTATTTTTCCTGCTTTTTCCCTCCTGCTTTCTGTCTCTTTCTCTTTCTCTCTGTTTTATCTCGCTCTGGATACAATTTTCAGTTGAGTATTTTGTAATATGTTCCAATGTTTGTCCTTGTGTAAATAAAATTGTTTCTGGCAATATCCCGTTGTAGAATTGATGTGTGGAGGAGCTGTCTGGGCTTTTTCCCCCTATGTGAGTCTTGTGTCCACTTCCCAGACTAGCAGGACCCAGCGACTAAAATGTGTGAATGTCTGTCCTGAATATCCCACCCGTTTCGCTTCACCGGATCGTCCCTGGTTCTGCTGTTGGCAGAGAGAAAGAAAAACTACACGTGCCTCTGGGGCAGGAGGCGTTTCTAGAACAAGAAAAGCCAACTTGGGACTGTATACACAACCGTGCATTTAAGCCACATGACACACACATACCCCAAGAATCCAGGGAAACATAGCTTGTTAAGGTTGCCAGGAATTGCAGCTCTGCAACAAGTAATCTATAGTTCCCATGATTCTTTAGGAGAAGGCATGTGCTTTAAATACCGCATTTTTCGCTCTATAAGACGCATCAGACCATAAGATGCACCTAGCTTTTGGAGGAGGAAAACAAGAAAAAAATATTCTGGGATTGCTGCGCAGCGTGCATTTGCTCCATAAGACGCACACACATTTCCCCTTACCTTTTAGGAGGGAAAAAGTGAGTCTTATAGAGCAAAAAATACGGTATATGGTGTGTATGCAAGCATGGTGTCCTCCACATCTTGCTGGATCACGACTCCAATCATCCCTGACCATTGGCCATGTTGGCCGGGGCTGATGGGAGGTGGAAAAATGTAGCACCTGAAGGCTACCCCGTGCTAGAGACTCTGTGGAGGGTGCTGGATCCTGAAAAATGACGACAATTTGAACTCGCACAGCTTTAATAAGTGTACCTTCCAAAGGCAACAATGGGGACAAAACCAAGATAGCGATTTGCTAGGGATACCAGAAAAATATGCCTCTTTTGAGGGACGCGGGTGGTGCTGTGGGCTTGCCGATCAGGTCGGCGGTTCGAATCCCTGCAACGGGTGAGCTCCCGTTGCTCGGCCCCTGCTCCTGTCAACCTAGCAGTTTGAAAGCATGTCAAAGTGCAAGTAGATAAATAGGTACCACTCCGGCGGGAAGGTAAACGGCATTTCCGTGCGCTGCTCTGGTTCGTCAGAAGCAGCTTAGTCATGCTGGCCACATGACCCGGAAGCTCCCTCGGCCAATAAAGCGAGATGAGCGCCGCAACCCCAGAGTTGGCCACGACTGGACCTAATGGTCAGGGGTCCCCTTTACCCTTATGCTTCTTTTGGAATTTTAAAAAAATCCATATGTTCAAAAAGCAGGAATACAAATGGGACCTGAAACAACAGAGTGCAAGGTGGGAGTGCTGCAGTTCAGGGTTTGAACCATCCATGGATTCCCCCCCCCCCATTCCATTTCCTTTCCTCCTCTTCCTCTCTCTCCCACCACGTTTTTCCAGTCATCCAGTATTCTGTGCCCACTGAGCAAACTTAGCCTTAACGATACCTTCCATCTGCCTGTGTCATTTTGTCTATATAGAAGTATCTACATTTGGAGGGCGGATGCACTGCTAGTTTATCACCAGTCTTCCCCCAAACTTGTACACGTGTGAGATTTTGCCCCAGGCCTCTCATAAATCCCCACTGGTTTTCCTTGGCTGCGAGCTTTGTCTGTTTTTCCACAGTTCTCACTAGTGGATATGCCAGAGGCGGAGGGAGGCAGTGCAAAACACAGCCTGAATGCTGTGAAAACTTATTTGCAGCAGCAGCTTTCTTTTTAATAAAAGACTTCTATATCCTGTGCTCCTTAAAAAAAAAAAAAAGTCTAGCAACTCCTTCAGATTCCTTCTCAAAAGCATGTGCTGGCAAATTACTACATGACAAGCTGTGAATGCAAACTTTATTATGATACCAATATTCAGGATTGATAGATACAGTGCTTTTTTTTTCTTTAAAAAATGTCTAGGGGTACTCTCATTTTCCTACTCCTATTGAAATACTGCCCCTCAATGAGGCCAAATTTAGATTCACAAAATGTTTAGGGGTATGCGTCCCCCCCCCCAGGAAAAAAAATCACTGGATAGATAGATATAGATAGATAGATAAGCTTTGGCAAAAACTGGAAGAAACAAAGGGAAAGAAGTCTTAAGACTACAGGTGGGGAAACCTATGTTGGATTTAACCCCAGCCAACACAACCAATGGTCATGGATGATGGGAGTTGTAGTCCTGCAACAGGAGGAGAACCACAGGTTGCCTTAGGCAGTGTTACTCAGTCACTTTTTCTGGTGCGCTGGACCCAAAATGCCAAGGCAGTCCCCCCAATCCGTGCAGGTATGGCTTTTTGCGATTGCCGACACTGTTTTAAAACCGTGGCTGTAGCTTGCAAAACACAAAGATGGGGTGCTAATCTGTTGTGTGCAAGCGAGTTGACGGGTTTCTTTAATTTTCTTAATGCACGTACAGTCATGATTGCTAACTAATGTGCCGACAACGACTGAAGGGAGGCAAAGGCTTAGCTAGCCAGCCTTAAAGGCTGTGCCAGTATATTGCAACTACAATGCTTCCTAAGCAACTGGGACTTAGGTGGGAAGCATTGGGTGAGGAGGTGGCCTGTTTCCCCTTTGAGGGAAATCGGGGAGTTCGATTCTCCCAATGTTTATGTCTTGCGGTCGTCCATGAAACATTTCCATAGGTATGTAGTAGAAAGGGCTGTTGCAGTCACGTCAAATCTTTGGGGGTGTTAAAATGCCTCGACACCCATTAAACAGCAGGAAAGAGTGCAGTGGTTTTTTAAAAATGGGATTCTCTGCCCAGCAAAGGGGGATTCAAGGGGAGGTGGTGGGTTTTTTGGTAAGGCTGTTTTATAGACGAGGTCAGACTGAGTGAACGGACTCGTTTTACTTGAGGAAATCTCTCCTGTGTTGGAAAAATCTTACCTCACGCTGGAAGGAACAGAGCCTTGAGGGTAAAGCAAAGGGTTGCTGTGGGCTTCCTTGCCTATGTCTCCCCTGCTGGCTACTCTCGGTGGGGCGGCCCCGTGCTGGAGGTCAGAGCGTGGAACGCTTTGGGGAGCAGCGCGATCACCACCCACGGGAAGATGGCATACTTCGCAAAACTCAGCCCGTACCAAAGAGCCACGTTCTGCGGCTGGGCCACATCGCTCAGCAGCCGCAGGACCACGAGGGACAGCGCGGCGCAGCAGAGCCTCTGGGACCAGCCGGGCCTTTCGCCTTTGAGCTGGGTGTAGTACGACGACTGAAAGGCCAGGCCGAGGCCGAGGGCAGTGGCCGTGTCGCGGCACAGGGACGAGAAGGGCCGTGTCTCCATGCGGATCCACTCTGGGTTCGTGCACCACTTGGTAGCGAGGCCGATGGACCTGGGAGGAGAGCAAGGAAGAGAAACAAGTAGGTCAGGCAGGCAGAGGGGAACGAAATCACGCAGGGCATACCAGAAGTGGATAAGGAAAAGAACTTTCTTTCTGCCTCTCTCATCATACTGGAGCTCTGGGCCACCTAATGAACCTGAATGCTGGAAGATTCAGGGCAGGCAAAAAGAAGAACTTCTTTGCATAGTGCATAGAATAGCTTAATATTCTTTAAAATGTGTTTGTGGGAAGGGGGGTTGTTATGTACTGAGTTGGATAGGATCCAAAAGGCAACAGTCTGATTGGTCCTAGAACAATAGGATTCAGAATGCAGCAGTCTGATTGGTCCTAGAACAATAGGGTCCAGAATGCAGCAGTCTGATTGGTCCACAGGAGCCACCCAATCCAGCTCCAGGTGGAAGTGAATCCGCAACCTGATTGGCCTACAGGTGAATCCCGGAATTAGCCAATCACGTGGGGCCCATTGTGTAAATAATGTATATAAAGCAGACATTCTGGGGGAACTTCCATTCCTCCCACCACTATGAGCTGAATAAAGAGCATGAAATCCACTCTCGACTCCGAGTATATTTCAGGGGTTATTGTTTTGTTTTTGCTTTAACTCTTTAATTTTGTGCTTTTATCCTGTATTTTTAATCTTGCGAACCGCCCTGAAATCTTCGGGCAAAGGGCGCTATATAAATGTAATTGAAAACGATAAGAACAACTCTACAATTCTGTTTTACGATTCTGCAGTTTTGGGGACTACAACTCCCATCATTCCTAGCCAGCAGGACCAGTGGTCTGGGATGATGGGAACTGTAGTCCAAAAACAGCTTTGGGGCCCAGGTTTGGGATGTAACACTGATGTAAGGGAACCAGCACCTGGGATAGAACTTAAGAGATATCCTAAGATTTCTGAAGCCAAGAAACTTTGTATCAGAGGGTGCGTTGTGCTTTTCTTCATCTCCATTTTGAGAAGCCAAGCTAAACTGACATTTCGGTGACTATAGCCATATTTTGGGACGTTTTGAGAAGTATTTTTAAGAGGCAGGAGAAATGGAGCAGTGTGGGGCGTTTAGAAAACCAGCTATGTGACCCCAAAATCCACCCGCCACCAGCTATACAGATGTCCTTTTGCTAGGCAGATTGCACCTCCATGCACAACGCCAATGAGATGAAGGTTAACATGCGCAGGAAGGGTGTGGAATGTAGAGTCGGAGGCACAAAACAGCAACCGCCATCGCTGGGGGAAAAAGGAGTCCACGTGGATGGCCCTGCAGCCCAGTGTCCCATCTCCCTGGCGGAAGGAACTCACCAGCTGAGATCTACGCCGAGAGCAACCAACGCCCAATAGGACACGATGCCGCTTAGCAGGAGAGACAGCGAAGCCCACATGAAGAAGCTGAGTTTCCTCTCTAGCGGGACTCGGGACTCTAGCAGCCAGCCCAGGATGATCGCTGGCAGGCAGTGAGAGATCCCGGGGGGGGGGGGGGAGGAAGAGGAGAGAAGTGAGAAAAGGGGGAAATGCAACATAGAGCCCCCAGTTCTATGGCTGGGTTCTCCTCATTGCCCTCCATATCTAAGCCAGGAGTCGGCAGATTTTAGGATCCCAGATTTTAGAACCCAGAGGACCCCCAACAGTAGCCAGATGCAAAGCAGTGGCTCAGGAAGGTGAATAATTAAGAGGAAATAAATAATAATAATAATAATAATAATAATAATAATAATAATAATAATAATAAATATTATTTCTACCCTGCCCATGTGGCTGGGTTTCCCCAACCAGTCTGGGTGGCTTCCAGCAAAATATTAAAATACAATAATTCATCAAATATTAAAAGCTTCCCTAAACAGGGCTGCCTTCAGATGTCTTCTAAAAGTCAGATAGTTGTTTATTTCCTTGACATCTAGTGGGAGGGTGTTCCACAGGGCGGGTGCCACTACTGAGAAGGCCCTCTGCCTGGTTCCCTGTAACTTCGCTTCTCGCAGTGAGGGAACCGCCAGAAGGCCCTCGGAGCTGGACCTCAGTGTCTGGGCTGAACAATGGGGGGTGAAGACGCTCCTTCAGGTATACTGGGCCATTTAGGGCTTTAAAAGTCAGCACCAACACTTGAATTGTGCTTGGAAACGTACTGAGAGCCAATGAAGATATTTCAGGACCAGTGTTATATGGTCTCGGCGGCTGCTCCCAGTCACCAGTCTAGCTGCCGCATTCTGGATTAGTTGTAGTTTCTGGGTCACCTTCAAAGGTAACCCCACATAGAGCGCATTGCAGTAGTCCAAGCCGGAGATAACCAGAGCATGCACCACTCTGGCGAGGCAGTCTGCAGGCAGGTAGGGTCTCAGCCTGCGTACCAGATGGAGCTGGTAGACAGCTGCCCAGGACACAGAACTGACCTGCACCTCCATTGAAAGCTGTGAGTCCAAAATGACTCCCAGACTGCGCACCTGCTCCTTCAGGGGCACAGTTACCCCATTCAGGACCAGGGAGTCCTCCACACCCACCTGCCCCGTCCCCCCAAAACAGTACTTCTGTCTTGTCAGGATTCAACCTCAATCTGTTAGCCGCCATCCATCCTCCAATGTCCCTCTGGGTTCCTGCCCACCTCCCCAGTACCAGAACTGGAGTTTACACACAGATCCTTTGGCACATGTACGCCTAACCCTTTTTGCCCCTCGAGCGTTCTTGATTTCAGCGGCCTGATTAAAGAGGGAAGGAAAAAGCTTTCTGCAATCACGACTGGGAAATCTTTGGATCTGAGGCAGAGGAGAAATTCTGAGCAGTCCGAGGTCACCTCTTCCCTCATTCAGGATTGTTTCCCACAAGCCTCTGTGGTTTGTTTCTGAGCCTGGCTGGGGGCGGGGGGGAACGTTCATCTCTAAACTGGACCTATAGCACTGTTAACGGTCCTCATGAAGACACAAAGCAAGGCCCTTCTGCAAAGGATGCTGGGATATCAAAGCACAGGCAGCAGAGATGGCCGCCGGCCGCCACAGTGTACCCACCTGTCAAGATGCCGCCAACGACTTGGTGGGGGAAATGAGCGAGGATGAAGATGCGAGAGAGGCCTACAGCCAGCAGGAAGACGAGATAAGCTGTAAAGGGCCCAGCCTTCACGACCCAGCTGAAAGAGGCAAAAAAAAGGGGGGGGAGAGTGGGATTTTACTTATTTTTATTCAAATTTATTCTTTACCTTTATTTTCCTGCAGGAAGCTCAAGGTTAGGGCTGATGGGAGTTGTAGTCCAACAATATCTAGAGCAGGCATGGGCAAATTCGACCTTCCAGATGTTTTGAGACTACAATTCCCACCATCCCTGACCACTGGTCCTGTTATCTAGGGATGAGGGGAGTTGTAGTCCCAAAACATCTGGAGGGCCGAGTTTGCCTATGCCTGACCTAGAGGGCCCAAGTTGCCCACCTCTTGGCACATGCCACTGACCGACCCACCCAATGTCAGCTCAAAAATTCACTGCACCTGTTTTGATTTTATGCACCAACATTACATAAAGGAAAAAGAGGTCGGGGGGAAAGGCCAATACAGTGGTGCCTCGCAAGACGAAAAGAATCCGTTCTGTGATTCTCTTCGTCTAGCGGTTTTTTCGTCTTGCGAAGCAAGCCCATTGAAGGATTAGCGGATTAGCGCTATTGGCGCTTTTAGCGGCTTATCTGCTGATCGGATCAGCTGATAAGTGGCTTAGCGGCTTAGAAAAAGGGGGAGGAAAGGGGAAAAAAACCAGCAGGAACTCGCAAGCGAAGCAAGCCCATAGGAAATTCGTTTTGCGAAGCACCTCCAAAATGGAAAACTCTTTCGTCTAGCGAGTTTTCCGTCTTGCGAGGCATTCGTCTTGCGGGGCACCACTGTATATACTGTATTGGCCTGAATATAAGCCACACTTTCCCCCCAAATGCCAACCATGAAAAGTTAAAGTGCGGCTTATATTCGCGACCTTAAAAAAATTATCCAGTACGCAGCCAGGAGCGCGGGGCAAACAGAACCAGGAGCGCAACAAAGTGGCGCCCGCCCTGCGCATATTTCCCCGTCCTCTCCCCCAAGAAGGGAGAGAGCAAAGAAGGGAGGCGGCTTATATTCGGGTGCGGCCAATACAGTATGTGGCCTGTCCCTGGATCAAGGGACTTTTCTTCTTTTAAGTTCTCAAAGCTCTTAACCTAGCTCAAGGTTGTCATCTCAACTACCTCCGGATGTTTACCTGAGAATCAATCACAGCCAGTCCGTCATTTGAAAAACAAAACTTTAGATCTGTCTTGTGCCCCCAAATGGCAACTAGATATTCCACTCTGGTGACTGCAACTTGGTTTAAGGAGCCTTCTGGCTGCCTGGCTTATACAGTGGTAAAGGAAAAGGTAAAGGAGCCACTGACCATTAGGTCCAGTCGTGGCCGACTCTGGGGTTGCGGCGCTCATCTCACTTTATTGGCCAAGGGAGCTGGCGTACAGCTTCCAGGTCGTATGGCCAGCATGACTAAGCCACTTCTGGCGAACCAGAGCAGCGCATGGAAATACCGTTTACCTTCCCACTGGAGCGGCACCTATTTATCTACTTGCCTTTGACAGGCTTTCGAACTGCTAGGTTGGCAGGAGCAGGGACCGAGCAATGGGAGCTCACCCCGTCGCAGGGATTCGAACCGCCGACCTTCTGATCGGCAAGTCCTAGGCTCTGTGGTTTAACCCCCAGCGCCACCCACGTCCTTTATACAGTGGTACCTCAGGTTAAGTACTTAATTCGTTCTGGAGGTCTGTTCTTAACCTGAAACTGTTCTTAACCTGAAGCACCACTTTAGCTAATGGGGCCTCCTGCTGACACTGCACCGCCGGAGCACGATTTCTGTACTCATCCTGAGGTAAAGTTCTTAACCGAAGGTACTATTTTCGGGTTAGCGGAGTCTGTAACCTGAAGCGTATGTAACCCGAGGTACCACTGTATATCTAAGTTTCTAACACTGGACCGCCAGTCGCTCCTAGGCTAACCTGCCTCACAGGGTTTCGGTGAGGAGGGAAAAAAGAGGGGAAGCGGAAAGACCCATGAGTTCCTTGGAGGAAAGGCGAAATGCAAATGTAATAAATAACGAAATAAATAAGGTATACAATGCTATTGTAAAGTAAGAGGGGACGGGGGAAAGGGAAGGAGGACTGGGAATGTGAGTGGCCGAGATACGGAGACATACCTTTTGGAGTGCTGCGATATCCGTGCGGTCAGTGCGGTCACCACTGGCCACAGAGCCGTGCCTGTGATCATGCAGTGGCCAGAGGGGCTTCCTGCAGGAAAAAAGGCATTGGATTAGGGTTTTTTCCCCCTCTCTCTTTCTCTCTTTTAATCAGCATGCTTGGGAGACTGCCCTGCTTTGCAACAGACGAACCACAGACGAGTCGACCTTTCGGTCCCTGCCAACTCTGGAAACCAAGGCATGGCCTGGGTGGGGTGGAGGGCTGGAGACAGGCCTGGTGGTCTATGTGGAGGTTCTCCCCCTTGCTCTGTTGGCAGCTGGTCTGGGGCGAATCAAACGCCAGCAGAGAATTACCAGGAGGCGTTCCAGTGAAAACCACCAGCCCAGGCGATTTCAGAAAAGTCTCAGGCGAATTCCTGAAGGTCCACAGATACCTCAGAACCACGCAGCGCTTGGCCATCACAATGGAGCAAAGCAAACATGGGACATCCACAGAAACCTTTACCGAAACCTTTTTTAAAAATTAAAAAAATAAACAAAACCAGCCTGGAACAGTCAGCCTGCTGGCTTCTCAAAAGTTTGCGCCGCCTCTTGAAGCCGTCAGGCCTCAACTATTTGCCTCCCTCACAGCAGCTCTAAGTTTATTAGCCAAGTACACAAACAGGCAGCTCCGTTCTACGTCAAGAGTTTGATCTTCCTGACAGATGTGGCATTCAAACTTCTTCACCGCAGGCCAACATTTCGTTTTGCCGAGAGAGAAAGCTGGCCAACTATTCCTGTCCAGCAAGTGGGCATGGAATTTTTATTTCTTATTTGTAAATGTGCCAATAACTCAACTTTGTTCGAACCGCAAGGACATAATCTTTCTTCATTCGGGGCCCAACTAAGCTCCCTTTGAGGACCTCTTATTTATTTGTTTAAGCTCTTTTTCTGGCTTCTTGAGTTGTGGCATGTTTGTCTCGCCATTCTTCCAAAGCAGGGATGGTGAACCTGTGGACATCTAAGCAGAGGCACCCCACCCTCACCCTAGCCTGTATTTTGGCAGAACAAATGTGGCAACCCTACTTCAAATGTACAATACGGATGGGGTCCCGAGTTCAAGTGCTCGCCTGGTCATGAAGCCCACGGGCTGAGCAAACTCATTATCAATCTAATTAGTCTCACACAGTTGCTCTTCAATCAAAACGGGGGAGCGGGTGGAGCTTGCATGCCACCACGACATCTATAGATCAGGGATGACGATTCTGTGAGACCTTCAGATGTTGTTGAGCTCTACCTCCCATCAGTCCTAGCCAGCATGGCCAATGGTCAGGGAAGCAAACCAAAAACCAAAAAGACCCCCACAGAAGCCATACTGATTCGCTATTTCAGCCACATTTCCCAGCTAAAGAGGCCGATAAGTAGACTTTTCTTGAGGTGGCTCCAATAAACCGAGTCTGAGGAGCCTAGAAGAATTCACCAATGTTTACACAGCTAATAACTCTGTGCCTGAAAGGAGGCTTTAGAAAGAAATCAAACCTGCCTTCTGCTTGGATGTGCAAAACTAATAGGCTAGCAGGCAACTGGCTTTCAAAGCAATTTATTTTGTGGAACCCCAACTAGCCCCTATGTGTCCTAAGCCCCATGCCTCTGAGCCACAAAACAGCTGTACCAGCATTTTGCCAGGTGTGTGTGTGATATTTAATGCCAAGGATATCATATAACTTTAGAGCTGGAAGGACTTTTGGATCTCATCTAGTCCAGATGTCAGGAACAGAGTTTTCTGAACTACAACTTCCATCAGCCCCACCTAATACGTCCAACATTCAGGGATGTTGGACAGTTGAATAACATTGGGAAGGCCACAGATTCTCCTTGCCCAGGGTAGACAGTACTTACCTAGATGGACCAACGTCTGTCATGACATAAGGCAGTTTCCTATGTTACCCGTTCCATTCATTATTATTATATTTTGTTTGTTTATATGCCGCCCATCTGACTGGGTTTCCCCACCCCTCTGGGTGACTTCCAACAAATTAAAACCTCAAACGGATGAGGCTGATGGAACATGCGGAAATGGCTAAAATGGCCGGAAGAGTCAGAAATCAGGAAGACCAAATTTTTAATAAGGGGGGGGGAATTTATAACTCATCTTAAAGACCATTGTAGGCAATTAAAATCATTAGTAGGATTGGAATATAACTTGTAGTTTAAGGCTGAATTCTGGACATAACGGAAGAAGTAAAGGATTTGGATTATCATAAAAGATGTGGGAGGAAATGATTAATAATAGGACCCACAAAGGGGAGGATGGAAGTCCAGGAGATTCCTTGGAATCTTGTTTTTATGATTTATGTTTGATATATCTCTGTAAAAATTTAATTTGAAAAACCAAATAAATAAATTTTTAAAACAAAAATAAAACATCAAATACAGTGAAACAGCAAACATTAAAAACTTCCCTAAATAGGGCTGCCTTCGGATATCTTCCAAAAGTCAGATAGTTGTTTATTTCCTTGACACCTGGCGGGAAGGCGTTCTACAGGGCGGGTGCCACCACTGAGAAGGCCATCTGTCTGGTTTCCTGTAACCTCACTCCTCACAGCGAGGGAACTGCCAGAAGGCCCTCAGTGTCCGGGCTGAATAACAGGGGTGGAGAAACTCCTTCAGGTATGCAGGACTGAGGCCATTTAGGCCATTAAGTCAGCACCAACACTTTGAATTGTGCTCGGAAACCTACCGGGAGCCAATGTAGATCTGCGGGACCTGACATCTTTCCGCAGGGCCTGCAAGACAGAGTTGTTCTGCCAGGCCTTTGGTCAGGGCGCAGCCTGACTCCCTCCTCTGGCAACCTGCACAGAATTTTGCTTAATTGGTTGCCATCAATTTGATTTAATTAATTTTTATAATGAAATATTTTTAGATTGTGCGACTATTTGACTGTTTGATTATTTGATTGTTGTTAGCCGCCCTGAGCCCGGCTTCGGCTGGGGAGGGCGGGATATAAATAAAATTTATTATTATTATTATTATTAGAACTGGTGTTACATGGGCCCGGTGGCCGCTCCCAGTTATCAATCTGGCAGCTGCAATTTGGGTTAGTTGTAGTTTCTGAATCACTACCACATGACTGAGACAAGCAATGTGTGAGGGTCCTCAGTAGCGTGGCTTCAAGGTTTTTTTTTTGGGTCATTGGGCAAGTTGTTCTCACTGCCCCATTCTTCCTTGTGTGGGTCTTTCTCCTCTTCTCCACTGATTCTGCTGCCACCCATTGGCTGACCTCTCCTTCTGGCATCCAATCGGTGCCATCGCCCAAAGTGGACATGGGCACAGGGAGGTCATTTTTGCTCCTCTCATTGCTCACTTGGGAGAGGGTGAGTGAATAGGCAGCAACAGCGAGGAATAACAGAGCCAAGAAGCTCCAAGGATTAGTAATGAGCCACAGTTGGACCGTGGGCCTCAACAGGTACACAACGATGCTGAAGCATCACCATCGGCCTGGTTACTTATGGACAAAGGTGTGCTGGGAAGTTCTTTCCCCATCCCTATTTAATCCTCACAACAACCCTGTGAGGTGGGCTATACTGAGAGATAAGAGATAACTGACTTCATGCCTGAGTGGGGATTTGAACTCTGGTCTGACACTCTAACCACTAAACCACACCGGCTTTCTATGCTGTGAAGGGATGATGAGCTGCTTGTGCGTAAAATCGTAGTCCCTCAGAGTTTGTTCAAGTCCACAAACCTCTGTCTGTGACGGAGCCCCTCAGACATGGCTCCTCTAGTCACTGGCAGATTCCGACAGTGGCTGCTTTCGGAATCGCTTCCAACATAAAAGCTCCTTAACGGAAACACGTCTTCTGGACTCGCGGCGTGACAGTTTCCGGCGAGGAGTGGGTCTCCCTATGGGAGCTTCAGATACCTCCCCACTGTTCTTGCTGGACGTGTCCCTGAGCCCTCCCTCCTGCTCGCTTTCCCTCAGAGATCCACCTCTCCCCCTGCTGGTTCCTGCTTCAGCTGCTGGGTCTCTCCCAGCCTCCGTGAGCCCTTCCACCACCTGTCCCTCCGATGGCAGTTCCCTGACATATGCTTTCTACATTGCAGGCAGACGAATTGCAGCATCTAATCCAACCTTTCATTTGTCCCCAAGACAGCAGGTGAACAACTCAAAAGATGCTGCCCCAGTATAACATATAAGCTGGTGGGACAGACTGCTCGCCTGTCTCTCAAAACCGATCGCCGCACGAAAGGAATTAAGGGACCCAATCATTTTTCAACCACAAAAGCCCAGATTGACTGACGATTTGAACCTTCTCTCCAGCGACAGACCTGGCCCTGTTTCACAGCTTGCAGGGAACTGGCGGAGGGTGACTTCCTCCTTCCTTGAAAACCCAGACTCGTAGATCCACCAGAAAGGCCGTTCGCCAAACAAAAACCTGCGGAGAGGGAGAACATAATATTAAGAGAGAACAAGGGACAAGTGGATTCGATGCTTTCCGAGTTCCAGGAGCTTTTAAGTTTACTTTTCATTTGATTTGCTGCTCTTACTGTCAACAGCTGCTTTTCCAGCCCACGGCAACCTTGTGCCTTCCAGATGTTTCGGACCGCAACTCCCATGAGCCTCAGCACCCTCCAGTCACACTGAGTGGGACTGATGGGTGCTGTAGTCCAAAATATCTGGTGGGAATCTAGGTTGCAGAAGGCTGGCTGATGTGGCCATTGTGAGCTTTTAAAACACACACGTATATAACATTTTAGTAATTAGTATAGAAAATCCCTAAGTATTGTAAAGTGGGATGTAGCTTAATTAAACACATAAATGGAAGGCAGCAACTTCTACATGTTATCTCCCTTTACGTACATGCACAAGCACTGCCAACCCTGGTACCATGGTAATATTTATTTAAATCAGTACAGTGGTACCTCGGGTTACATACGCTTCTGGTTACATACGCTTCAGGTTACACACTCTGCTAACCCAAAAATAGTGCTTCAGGTTAAGAACAGAAATTGGGCTCCGGTGGCACAGCAGCAGCAGGAGGCCCCGTTAACTAAAGTGGCGCTTCAGGTTAAGAACAGCTTCAGGTTAAGAACGGACCTCCGGAACGAATTAAGTACTTAACCTGAGGTACTACTGTATTGCCATGGAAGGAGTGGCAGTTGTTAGAAGCTGGCAATGTGTGCCAGGCCACCTGGAGGGTGTGGGTGTCTTACCTCACCATCCCCTTCTGGCCGAAGTACAGTGGTACCTCTGGTTAAGAACTTAATTTGTTCTGGAGGTCCGTTCTTAACCTGAAACTGTTCTTAACCTGAGAACCACTTTAGCTAATGGGGCCTCCCACTGCTGCCATGCCATGCCACTGCCGCTCGATTTCTGTTCTCATCCTGAAGCAAAGTTCTTAACCCGAGGTACTATTTCTGGGTGAGTGGAGTCTGTAAACTGAAGCATCTGTAACCCGAGGTACCACTGTAGCTCCAAGGACTAATCAGCATCCTCAAAACTGAGAGAACCGAACTTTGTTAAGGAATCGAAATTAACAAAACACTTGATCACGAGCCAAAAGTCCCCTATCAAGGTGAAGTGACTTTAGAGCACTGATTTGCAGCTGCCGTTTTGATTTCCCACAATGCCCTGGACATAACATGGCTTCAGGAGATTATGGGAAATTAAAATGGCAGCTGCCCACTACTAATTAGAGCGGCGGTTTTGAAAAAAGGCCCAGGAGACAGTGTCAGAAACAGGCCCTGCTTTTAGGGATGCTTTTAGCCTACTAACATCAGAAGAAGGGGTGGCGGCTATGCAGTTAACTTTTCCTGAGGCTTGGCGCACTTTCAGGAGCAGCTGGGACCTATGGACAACTGGCCTTGCGTGGTGGCAGCTTCTCCAACCTTCTCCTGAGACCAAGAGCGAGTCCCAATGGTTATTAAAGCCTGGGATGTTTGTTTTGTGACCTTTGCTTTCTCCTCTCACCATTTAGAGACTAAGTTGAGCCATTCTGAGATCAAACCCAGCCAAAGGACTTTGACTCCAACCTTCCGGTCGAGCAGGAAATAAGCGAGAGGGAAATAAATGATGATGACGCTCTTTGGGTCACCCATGAAGGTCATCCAAAGCCAAAAATCCTCCAGCCCAGGCAGGCTAGTCTGAAGCACCTCTGCAAACCAGATTCCAGAGGTGTAGAATACGTCCATAGTGGTGAAGCTGGAAAAGATGGTGAGACTGGTTAGGATACAGGAAATGCTTACTGCGAAATCTTGGTGAGCTGGTGCCTTGATGCTGCAAATGGGGTCCATCCCATTGCCACGAACATGCTTAGTAATCTGCCATGCCTGACTCAGAGGGAGTGATGAAGTTGGGTGTCATCAGCATATTGATCACACCTCACTCCAAATACCTGAAGATCTTCCCCAGATCTTCATTCCTGTAGATCAGGAATCGACCTGTGGCCTTCCAACTGTTGTTGAACTCCCAACACCAGCCAGTGTTAGAAATTCAGGTATATAAACTAGACACCAAAGGTTATAGTCACCAAAATAGAACGTCTTATAAAAGAATGGAAACGGTTTATTTACAATTAAACTGAACATTGACAGGATTACTGTAATAACTTGCAGATTTATAATAGTAAATATTTAAAGTAGACGAATAAACGAGCAAATTAAGTTAATTTGGATATGCAGAAAATATTAAAAAATAAATTTAAGGAACCGCATAAAGAGGAGGAATACGAGTTTTGAAATGTTAAAATGACTGTAAAATTACTGAAATGTATTAAAACTGAAAATCATAAAAAAGACAAAACAAAACAAAATGGAATGTCTAGTTGCCATTTTCTGGGAAAGATGGCTCTGATGTCTTGTTTTTCAAATGATGGAGTGACTGTGATTGATTCTCAGTTAGACATATGGCTAGTTCAGAGATCTAACTTGAGCTAGGTTAAGAACTTAAAAGAAGAAAAGCCACTTGATCCAGGGGCAGTCTACATATATATTGGCCTATTCTGACCTCTTTTTGTTAAGGGGGACACGGACCGTTCATGACATAAGAATATTCTCCACAACTGTGAGCAGGGCAGTGGGGTGGGATAAGTGAAGACAAGCTGCAACAATTAAGTATAACGTCGTTCACAGCTCCTGCTCAGGCTGCAGAAGAAAAGCATTTTGGTTCCTGAAATTTATTCTGATTGTGCAGATAAAACATAAGAGATAGAATTCTGCAGTATTAGTGTGCGACAACATTCAAGATTCAATGATTCCCCAGGCATGCACTTACACATGGTAGAGATCTCAGGAGCCCTGGAGCTTATATCCAGCATCAGCCCTAACTATAAGCTCCACAGGTGAATGGTACCTTGGGGGGCATCTAACTTTGGGGTAGAAGCCAGGGGTTGCCCAGAGGACTCCCAAGGAGAGGAGAGGAGACGAGAGGAGGCTGAGGGAACCCTCCACAAGGGAGGGTGTTCGAAAAAGGGTGAGGGGCTGCCCGGTTTGCAGGCAAGGGGTGACATAACTGGCCTCCTGATCCCCAAAGGGTGTGACGCAGAAAGAATGTAGTTGGTCAAAGGAGCCGTGGACTCAAGAAGTTTGAAAACCTCTGGCCAGGGCTGGATTTAGGTTTGATGAGGCCCTACACTACTGAAGGTAATAGGGCCTTTTATATGTCCAGCTGTCCTATGTCAACAACAAATTGTCGCTGTTTTTTGTGTTGAATATATGCTATATGGTAATTTATGGACCTAATAGGTCCATACACAACACAAAACACTGTTGCTGTATGTAGGTTTCCGTTTATTTGTTTTTTATCTTGTATTTTGGAAATGTATATCCAGGTTTTTCCCCCTTTAAATTTGTTTTTTTGGGGGGGCAAGAGAGTGGGGCCCTAAGCTATAGCTTGCTTAGCTTATACGTAAATCCGGCACTCCCTCTGGCCTAAACTGAAGCAACAGAGTGAGAGAAGCCAGTAAGGAAACCAGAGACTTCCTGGTCCGTTATGGGCTTTTAGCAGCCAGCTACACTAGTCTAACCCCGGTGGCTTCCTGCAAGAGACGCTGGAAATAGCAACGTAGGAGTCTACATAGGCTTAACCTCCTGGCACAACTACAACTCCCAAAATTCGTAGGAAAAAGCAGCGAACCCACGACAAGCCCCCAAAATACTCTTTAATGGGTGCCAGGAGTTACATTTGTTGTAAACTTAACATGGCTGGGTTTTCCCCCCACTCCATGTTCCCCCAAAGTCTTGGGCCGGTGATGTTAGGAAACATTCATATAATCGATTGCACTTTTCAAAAAGCTCAGCCTCATTGCTTCCATTAAAAGGATGCGTTTGCAAACCATTTTAGCTATCTAGACTGGGAAGGGAAAGTTCCCTCTCCCTTTTTTTGCTCTTTTCCCTTCCTCCCCCAGCAGCCCTTTCCCTTATAGCTCTCCGCTGCCGCTCCCGACCCTCCTGGCTCGCCCCTTCCCACCACCATCGCACTTCCCATCCGCTCCACGCCCACTCCCATTACCTGCAATTGCCGGGATCCGCTTTGCCCACGACTTTGAATGGAAAAACTACATTTCCCAGAAACCTCAGAGGCACGGAGGACCCGGCATCCGGCTTGGTTACCGGGCGGGGTAAGGGACATTCCTCCGAACTCACGCTGGCCTCTCCAGGGCTCGCGGGGTTTGGGCTCGTTTTATCTCGCATCATGCATTATTTTCTGGTGTGTCTCTAGACCGCTGTGTGCATCGTTTACGTAGCAAACAAACAGACAAATACATACATACATACATACTGATCGCAGTAGCATTTTATTAAAATGCGATTTGAAATGACTACAAGTGTCCGCCCCCCCGTCTGCATGAGCAATGCAATAGGTTTGAAGGTGGGTAAGCACATAGATTTAGTTACTGAAATAATAATAATTATTATTATTATTATTATTATTATTATTATTTATATCCCGCCCTCCCCAGCCGAAGCCGGGCTCAGAGCGGCTAACAACAGAAATAATACAGCATTCTAAAATCAATTCATTATAAGAATTCTAAGGTCTCAGAAATAAATGATCATTAAGTGCACAAGGTAAAACACACATACAGTACATAGGTATATAAACCATATATCTGAAATAGTACAGGAGAGCAATCCTGAAGCTATCTTGATTCTTGTTTAGTCGTGTCCGACTCTTCGTCACCCCATGGACCAGAGCACGCCAGGCACTCCTGTCTTCCACTGCCTCCCACAGTTATTGATTCTTGATGACCCCAAATATTTCCTCTGCAGAAGGGGAAACCTTTTCCCAGTATTTCTTTTCACTTACAAATCCTGCCTTAAGGGCATATTTTGTGTCTGAATAGGGTGTGCCTGTGATCTGAATTCAGTAACTTAAGGTAGTTAACATCTCAGAAGAATTATCACACTGGCCAGGTGATGCAATCAGTGACCATTATCAGGCATCTTGTGAGACAGGAGACAAGACACACTCTCAAATTTCTGTTGTCTTTCTGTGACACGTGTGTACCTCTTGGGTGGTCTTTGGCTAAGGGGCTGGGCAAATTTCTAAAGTCGTTGAAAGTTATTGCACACCTTTGTTCTGGGTCCTCACCCCCTTGCAAGGGGTGGAGATGCTGTTGCAACAGAAAAATAAAGATCTTCCTTGCTTTCCCTGGATCCTGCCTCCACTCAGTTTTCTCTGATCAATGTTTTATTATATTGCGGCATTTAATAGTTTGCATTTTTCCTTCTGCCTGTTTTGCTTTAACTGTACCATTTTGGTGCCTTCTAGGAACTGGTGCACGCAGGCAAAGGAGCACGATTTAACCTGTGCACCCGTCACATTCGGCCCTTCCTTGGATCTACTTCCAAGCAAACATGGTTAGGATTGTACCGTTACTCTATAACTGTGCATAGTCCTGCCATTTTGCAGCCTGATCCTCAGTTTAGAATCATAGAATTGCAGAGAGGGAAGGGTCTCCAAGGACCCTCTGCTTCAACCCTCTGCAATGCAAGAATCCTGCCCACCAAACTTCTGGTTAACAGCCGGTCCATTGCGCCACCTTTCTTGAAAGTAAGCCTCAGTATCATTATATGAATTCTGGTTTTTCCCCCCAATTTTTTTTTTTGATTTTCCAAAAATTTTAAACAAACAAACAAACAAACAAACAAACAAACAAACAAACAAACATATATCTTAATTGTACTTAATTCAATCTTAGTAACATTGTTAAATGACTTCCTCAAATCCCCCCGGCTGAATTTCAGTGTATATCATTGTAACAGTTTTCCAAAACCAATTTTCTCATAAAATTAACTTAATCACTTAACATCTTTCTTTCTTTTCATTTTAGCTTTAAACGTGTTATTCTCTAACATTACATATTTAAATCCTAAGCCTATCTGGTATTTGCAAGTTTTTCCAATTAAGTTATCGTAACATATTTAACTATATAGTCTTTGAATTTCATCTATTCCTCCTGGTACTCTTCCTCCTTCTGGTTGTGCACTCTTCCAGTCAGGTCGGCTAGCTCTGAAAAGTCCATCATCTTCATCTGCCATTCCTCCACTGTTGGGACTTCTTGTGTTTTCCAATTCTTAGCTAACAAAATTCTAGCTGCAGTTGTGGCATACAAAAACAGTCTTAACATCTTTCTTGGGCAATTCCAAACCTGTTATTCCAAGAAGAAAGGCCTCTGGTATCATGATAAGAATTCTAAGGTCTCAAAAATAACATATATGTCCTTAAATGCACAAGGTAAACACACATGCGTAAGTAGACAAGCCACGTCTGAAATAGTACGGAGAGCAATCCTGAAGCCATCTTGGCTCTCCTAAAAACTCTAAATGTTTCCTCTGCAAATAAAGTATATTTTGGAAACCTTTCTCAATAGTCCTTTCATTTACAAATAGTTCAAATCCTGTCTTGAGGGTGTGTTGAATAGGGTAAACCTGTGACCTGGATTCAAGAACTGAGGTATTTACCATCTCAAAAGGATGGCCACACTGGCCAGGTAATGCAATCAGTGACCATTATCTTGTCAGACAGGAGAAAAGACACACCCTTAAATTTCTGTTGCAGACCATCTCTTTCTGTGTATGATGCCTTTTGAGTGGTCTTTGGTTAAGGGTTTGGGCGATGTATAAAGTATTTAAAGTTTCTTGCACACTTTGTTGCTGCTCCTTAACTCTTTGTGTGTGTGTGGGGGGGGGGGGGGAGACACTGTTGCCACAGAAAAATAAAAGTTTTTCCTTGCTTTCACTGCCTCCACCCAATTTTCCCTGACCAATAAAGGACTTAGGGGACACTGAATCCCTTAATGGAGAGTTGAGCTGTAAGAGCCAACCCCATTCTCTCCCTCCCCCCATAAAAGTCTGAACTTCACTGAAATTTGCTCCCTAGTGAGCAGGGCATTTTGCTATCTGAGGCGAACCACAAAATGGCATCTCCTTCCCCACCAGGGACTAAGGGGTGGGTGAAGATCTATATCAGGAACAAGGGGGGTGTGAGGAATAAAAATCACATGTGGATCTGCTGCTCCTACAGACTCTTCAGACTTGACCTTGCCTCACCTGCTAGTAAGCTGTGAAGAGTGGCTGGGGAAACACAGCCAGATGGGTGGGGTATAAAGAAATAATTATTATTAGGGGTGCAGCCAGAACATCACACAACCTACCCACACTTATAAGGACGCAGAGCCAACAGTCCATATTCACTTGCATTTATCAAACTCCTACAGTGCCCTGCTGCAAAATCCCTCGAGGCACGGGTGTAGCCAGGGTGGGCAGGGCTGGATTTAGGTTTGACGAGGCCCTTAGATACTGAAGGTAATTTGGCCCTTTATATGTCCAGCTGTCCTTTGTCAACACCCAGCCCTACAAAGAGATTCCTCATGAGGCCAGAGGAACACCGCCCGGCTATTGTTGTATTGATTGATTTAATATGCCGTAAACTGCTTTGAGGTTTTTATTAAAAATATAAAGCAGCATAGAAATTTATAATTAAACAAACAAAACAAACAAATTGTTGCTGTTTTTTGTGTTGAATTTATGCTATATGGTAACTTATGGACCTAATAATAATAATAATAATAATAATAATAATAATAATAATAATAATAATTTTTTATTTATACCCCGCTCATCTGGCTGAGTTTCCCCAGCCACTCTGGGCGGCTCCCAATCGAGTGTTAAAAACAATACAGCATTAAATATTAAAAACTTCCCTAAACAGGGCTGCCTTCAGATTTCTTTTAAAGATAAGGTAGCTGCTTATTTCCTTGACATCTGATGGGAGGGCTTTCCACAGGGTGGGCGCCACTACCGAGAAGGCCCTCTGCCTGGTTCCCTGTAACCTCACTTCTCACATCGAGGGAACCGCCAGAAGGCCCTCGGAGCTGGACCTCAGTGTCTGGGCAGAACGATGGGGGTGGAGACGCTCCTTCAGGTATACCGGCCAAGGCCCTTTAGGGCTTTAAAGGTCAGCACCAATGTGGCATCTGAATATAGACTGCATTTTTAATCAAGGCATATATTGGCTTATATCTTGATCAGGTTCCTAAATTAAAGAGAGAGTTTAAAGATTTTCAAAAGTTTCATGCCAGGCAAGAAGGCCAGCTGTTTAAAGAACACAGGCAATGTTTTCCTCCTAGACAAGGGCCCCCCCCTTGATTTATAGCAGAAAACAATTCTCAAAGTCGTAAAAGCTGGAATTACAGACTGTGAGGACACTGACCCTACATGTTACAGAAGATAAACATAATTAGGAATGAGTAAATAGTAAAATAAAACCGTTAAACTTGAGCCACAGGACAAAAGGCCAAGAGCACATGGAAACAAAGCAACTGGCTGGAGAAGGGGGGGGGAATGTAAACAGGGGAAGAGGCTTTTTTCCTATTTTATTTTGAGGCTGTAAACTGTTCCTTCCTTGTTACTTTTAGGAAGTTTATCCTTCTAAAAAGCTATCTATGATAATGTATGAAATATGCTGGCTTAAACGTAATTATGCAAAGGATCTAGAAAGAAAGAAATGTTAAATTCTTATTTCATAGAGTCATATTGCTGTAGGAGACCAGGGGGGCAGATGAGCCTAGCCCCCTGCCAGAAATGAGACGCCAATCGAGCACTCATGACAAATGGCTGTCAGGCCTTTGTTTAAAGACCTCCAAAAGGAGATATTTCATTGATGATGCATGAGAATATGAACCCAAGGTCTCTGACATCTGTTCAAGATAAAATTTTAAAATTATTAACCATCTGTTTTGGAGGGCAAGGAGGGCAAGAGGTGAGCTGGTAATTAAGATTCCTTGTTGAGACACATGTAAGATATATTACTACTTATTTGTCATTTATAGATGTAACAATATATAGCTCTTTGTGTTCCATATAAGGACAGGAGGATATGGGTATATCTTTTAAGATTGGTTATAGCAATCAGCCAATAGAAATTTCAATCAGGCTGATTGAACAGAGGCAGCCACAGGAGGAGCAAAGGGGGCTGGATTAAGGGAATATAAGTGCTGGCCATAATGGCAGGAGGCCAGGCCAGAGCTTGGTAACCATATACCACTGTGCCTCTCATTTATTTGTCTGACAAATAAATTATTATTTTAATTTCTCTGTTGCTGCGTTGAATATTTCATTCCAGCTAAGCGTTAACCACAAGCAGGGTGCTACACCAACACTTTGAATTGTGCTCGGAAACGTACTGGGTATCTAAAGCCATTTGCACATAACACAATATGTATTTTAGTAATTGTTACAACCAGTCCATGCAGAATGTAGGCACCTTATATATAGAAATGAGCAAACCAGTGATATTTTAGGGAGCAGGCTAGCAGGCGGGGCCCATTACTTACATCACAGGAGCCTACACAACACAAAACACTGTCACTGTATGTAGGTTTTATTTGATTTATTTCCCCCCCTTATATTTTGGAAATGTACATCCCGTTTCCCCCCCTTTAAATTATTTGGGGGGCCCCCAAGAGGGCGGGACCCTAAGCTATAGCTTGTTTAGCTGCCTCCCCTAAATCAAGTAAATAAATAAATAAAAAATACTTAACTAAAGCTCCCCCCCCCCAACATAAATCCTTGCTCTGACCTCAGGGTGGGCCACCGCGCTCCTAACCCTCTCTCTGCCCAGCTTCACCTCCTCATGCACCTCCTGGGCAACCCACACGCAACCTCGGGTCTCAAAGCCGCCCTATTGCACGGCGGGGTTGGACTAGATGACCCTTGGGTGTCCCCTCTCCCGATTCTACCATTGACTAGGCTTCTCTTCCTCCCCCCGCCCTCCTGACGTCGCCCCGCCCCGCCCCGCCAGCCAGCCACCCACGCATGCACAGCTCGAGTTCTACTCCCTTGTCTCCCCTCTCCCGAACGTTGGCGGTACCTCCCCGCCCCTCTCCGTGACCAGCCAATCGCCTTCCCTTTACGCGGTGACGTCGCGTGCGTGTGTGTGTGTGCGGGAGGAGGGGTCCGACCGACCGACGCACAGGCGGGGCCTCCGTCGCCTTGGCCACTCCTCGTCTTCCCTCCTCCTCCTCCGCCTCCTTTTTTTTTTCCGCCTAGGCTGACCCAGCCAGGCGGGCTGAAAGGAGGCGAGCAGGCGCCCTGGGCCCGGCTTGGCGCGCCGGGTGGAGTCTCGGCGCCCCCTTCCCCCCCCCGCGCCCGCCTCCCTCCTTTCCCTCTGGTTCCCACCCCCTCGGCAGAGGCTGCTGAGGCGCAGCGGGGGCGCGAAGGGTGCCGCCGCCGCCGCCTCCACCGCAGCCTGGGCCTGAAACAAGATGGCGGCCCCGGGCGAGTACTTCAGTGTGGGCAGCCAGGTGTCGTGCCAGACTTGCCAGGAGCAGCGGCTGCAGGGCGAGGTGGTGGCCTTCGACTACACCAGCAAGATGCTGGCGCTCAGTATCCTACTGCTTGCGTGGAAGTGGTGGGAAGGGGGGGCCGGGTGGGAGCATGGCGAGGGCTGGTTGCCGGGGCCCTGGCCTCAGGGAAATGGGGCTGGTGGATGTTCGCGGGGAGGGAGGAGGCACGTGAGGTTTCCTCGGTCGGCCTGATCTGGGGGAGTCGGGGGGGGGTTGTGTTTGGGAAGGTTGAGGTTTGGCTGGGGGGTGGCGAACCAAGAGATGGAGGGAAACCGGCGGCGTGGGGTTTTTTTTTGGGGGGGGCGGGGAGAGAAATAGAATTTTTTTTTGGGGGGGGTACTTGTTAGCAAAAAAGGGAGTGTATGCATGTGTGTGTTTATATATGTGTGTGTGTTATATTAGATCTAAAGAGATATGGGCATATTTTGCTGCCTGGAGGGTATATCTTGCCTCTCGTGAGCCACAGGGACCTCGAGACTGAAGGGAGGTGGGGAATAATCCTGTTTTGTTTGTTTTTCCAGCGGAGGATTAGGGAAGCTTGCTAGGTGAAATCTAGGAAAGGGAAACTTAAAAGGGTGCTCCTGGGCATGAGCGAAAATGAAAGCTGGTAGCGGCCTTATTGAGAGGAGGAAGGCTGAAGTGGGAATTGGAGCTGGGGTGGGTGGTGGGATGTGTCAGAAAACAGCTTTTTAGTGTGTAGAAAAAGAGGCCAGGGCAGGATTTTTAGTGACCCAAGTGTTGGAAGATCCCCATATTATGAAAGATGGGGAAAGCCCCTCTGAACTTGACTCAGGGCTGCCGCATGGAGGCATGTGCTTCAGGTGATTTCTCAACACTTGGTGGGTAGTATAGCCTGAATTTGCGGCCTGAACCTGCTGAAAAACGTGGTGTTTTAAATGAAATGAACCTTTTCTATGATAGACAACGACTTGCACATGTGAAGGTTAATCTAAAATACTTAACATGGCTGTCCTAAAGTAATGAATGTGTATGCTACAAACATGCTTATTAGACTTGGTGTATGTATTAACTGCCCACAGTGATGCCAGTTGAGATAAGGTTAGTGCTGAAGAAGGGTTGATGTGTTCCTTACAAAGCCCCTGGGGTCTGTGTTGCGCACATTCAGGCATCAACAATAAATTGGGCCTAAAATGTAGTTGGCCCAAAAAAAATGTCTCTGGAACCGAGAGAAGGATTTGTTGAACTTGATGTACCTGGGGGCAGGGAGGAAGTTTTGATGCTGGATTGTGTTGCTGAACATGTTTATTGGGGGATTTTTAGATCTTTGGTTTTGGATAGCATCCCTGGGAAATGTTAAGATCCATGTAGCTTCTTTCTCCATGCTGGCGGTAAGGGGGTTTAAGTGGGGAATGTTCTCCTTGCATATTAGAAGTCCATTGTGACCATTCAGACATGAAAGGGTGATTGCATGCTTCCCCTCGCTCTCAAGCCCTGATTTAACTGTAGTTATGTGTTTCATTGTCACCAGTTGTTGACTGTAGTGAATATAAATGCAGATGTACTACTTGACCACATGGTTAAGGCAGACAGGGGAATTTGAGCTAGAAATGGGGAGAGGCAATATGTAACACTCTCAATTTTGTTTGCATGGGCATTGGGCCATTGTACCTAAAGTAGATTCCTAGGCTATAAAGCATATTGGGCTCAGGTACTTAAGCTTTTGTTGCTTCCTAATTGCAAGAATCCATCGCTTTGCAAATTGATGGGTCCTCCCAGGGATGGCATGTGCCAGGGCAGGGTGCCTCATATGTGTCTGTGGTTGAGAGCCCAGTTAAGTGTCCATGCTTTGAGCTTGACATAACGTTCTGTGTTTCTAGAAGTTGGGTTTATAAAATTCTATGTGGTCTGGGAAAGGCAGGTATGAAAAAGGTTTTCACCTTGCCCCGTAATAAGAGAACCTGCCGTCATCCAATGGAAAGTTGAGGCTTTGGACAGAGCAAAGGAAGGACTATTTTGCACAGTGCATAGTTAACTAAGGAAGTCTCTAACACAAAATGTGGTAACTTCCAGCTTAGCTTTAAAACAAGGTTGGACAGTTTCATGATGGGTAAGCCCATCAGTGGCTGATAATCTTAATGGCTGTATATTACACCCAGGGTCATCCAGTGAAGCGGAATCATTCCGAGGCAACATGATTTTCAGTATTGGTTTCTGGGGAATAAGGGTGGGAGAGAACTGTTGCCTTCCTGTCCTGTTTGTGGGCTTTGTGTAGGCATCTGTTGAGCCACTGTGGGAAATGGCATGCTGGACTAGAAAGGTCTGTGTCCTGAATGCAGCAGGGGTCTGCCTTATAAGTAACACTGCCGTGCGTGTTCTGGGTTATTTGACTGCAGCCGTGCAAATAAAAACATCCCAAAGCCATTTGCACCAGTCTATCTCTGGGCAGTTTGAATGGCGAGACTAGCAAGCTGCAAAAGCAACTAATACCAGCGGTCTTCTGGGTGCCTAAAAAAAGTGCCCAGTACTTTGAACATTCATATTTTACCTGTTCCTACGTTTAGTTTTGTGTTCACATCCGTGGGATGTAAATTCGTCATGAATTTGGAGTGAGCCAGCCCTTCCCTGGTGGTTCTGTAGACAGAATAGTGTTGCTTTGTGGTAACGTGTTACAGTAATATGTTACCTATTGTAACATGCTCCTTATATTGTTGCACAGAAAGTTTACAACAACTGCAACCTGTAGAGCAGCTGGCCATAAACTTCATGCATGAAACTCATGCAGGGACTACAAACATCCTTGGAAGTGGATCTTTGCAATTAGGCATTACATGTGTAAACACTCTTCCTTCAAATGGTATTTGTTCTTTGAGCTGTTGAATTATATATTTTTTGGATTTGTTTCCTTAACGATCTTTTCCTCCAGAATGCCCTTCGTCAAGTGGCAAACCTAACCACGCAGATATCTTGCTTATAAACTTACAGTACGTTTCAGATGTGAAAATAATTAATGACCGTACAGAAACCCCCCCACCTTTAGCTTCTCTCAATGTTAGCAAGGTAAGAATCCTTTTTGGAGGTAGGTTTTCCTGCCAATTAGAGTACTGGAGCATGTTTAACACCTTTAACAGCATGACATTCTCTGTTTATTTAACCAAGCTGGCTGCTTTGTGAATTTCAGCATGGCATGGTTAGCCATATTGCGGTCCTTTGGTTGGTGCAATGAGCCCATCCATATGCCCCTTTTTATACTATTTCAAACATTTTTTTTAAGAGAGTTCAGAATTGTCAAGGGAGTGTCTGTAATTGGTTACAGTGAAAGGAAAATTAAATAAGACAGCCCTTGCTTTAAGCAATGGTGAACTTAAGTTTGGAAACATTGGAGAGCTGTATCTGGTTTAGCTGGTGCCTTTAGTTAGGTTTCTCATCTACCTGTATCCCCATGGTGGGCAGCCTCACATCTACAAGATTGTAGTTACTGTTTCTTTCTTAGCACCCCATCTCCACCCCTGTAAGATTGTCTCCTGCAAGGTGACCCAGTATTGAGCCTCTTCGCTCTCCCTTACAAACTCCCAGCTCTGGTTACCTTGGTGTGGAAGCAACTGAAAAAAGAATTGCAAGAGCCATGAGAAGAGACTCAGGTTTTCTGTAGTGGCTAGAGGTTCCCAAAGTCTTGCCCGGCTACACATGGCTTATTTAGGGCTGGAATGTGGAAGGTTGAAAGAAGGCTCCCATACCTGTGCATCTTTCTCACTCTCATGAATGTACAGTGGTGCCTCGCAAGACGAAAATAATCCGTTCCGTGAGTCTCTTCGTCTAGCGGTTTTTTCGTCTTGCGAAGCACGGCTATTAGCGGATTAGCGCTATTAGCGGATTAGCGGCTATTAAAGGCTTAGCGGCTAAAAGGCTATTAGCGGCTTAGAAAAGGGGGGGAGCGAAAAAAAATCGCAAGACTCGCAAGACGTTTTCGTCTTGCGAAGCAAGCCCATAGGGAAATTCGTCTTGCGAAGCAGTTCAAAAACGGAAAACCCTTTCGTCTAGCGGGTTTTCAGTCTTGCGAGGCATTCGTCCTGCGGGGCACCACTGTAAATCTCACCGTACACAGTTTAAAAGGCAATGGACTGTGAGTATCATGAGAGTAGAAATAGCACATTGGCTTAAGAGCAAAGCCATTTGGCCTTCCAAAAAGAGGAGTGAGTTAGGGCATCACATAAAACCAAACAAAATGGGTGCTGTATCATGCTGAAATACTTTCTCTCCCACCCCCCAATAATATCTGCTTACTGACTTTCAGACTTGTCTGTATAGTGTTATAATTTTGCTAAGTGTGTTTGCCCATCCTGGCTCTTGCATCTGTTGGGAGGAAAACCTCTGCCCCCATTGTGGAGGATTCCTCATCACTGGCAGGAGTTGTTCAAAAAACAGAATATGCAAACTTAAAGTATATTCTCTATACTTGGGGATATTAAGTAATTAAGATATTAAATCCGTTCAACTTCCAAAACGTTCGAAAATCAAATTGCGGCTTCTGATTGGCTGCAGGAAGCTCCTGCAGCCAATCAGAAACTGCAGAAGCCTTGTTGGATGTTTGGCTTCCAAAAATAATCCGCAAATCATAACAATTTATGACATTTGGGAGCCAAAACGTTCAGGAATTAAGCTGTTCAGAAACCAAGGCACGTCTGTATGTATTTCAGGTTAGTTCATAACCCAAGTTCTACCACAAATTGCACTACAGTGTAGTGTAATGGATTGTGATTACCCAATTCCTCTTCTTTCTTTAATAAAAATCTAATTGCTTCCAAAGGTTGTGATTTCCATAGAGCAGGCATCCCCAAACTCGGCCCTCCAGATGTTTTGGGGCTACAATTCCCACCATCCCTGACCACTGGTCCTGTTAGCTAGGGATGGTGGGAGTTGTAGTCCCAAAACATCTGGAGGGCAGAGTTTGGGGGTGCCTGACATAGAGCTACTGTGTGCTTTGCATCATTGAGGGCAGGGTACTCTAGTAGCTGGGGTGTGTCTGCTCATGAGATTGAATATGTTGCATCCCCTGTCATGCAAAAATTGTTTTCCTTCAAATAGAACTCTATTTAAGGCTTTGAGTGTCTTCAGCCATTTGCGATCCAAGATTAAGATCTCTGCATTTCTGATATTTCCTTTCCAGCTTGCGAACAAAGCACGGATGGAGAAGGAAGAAAAGCTGAGCCAGGCATATGCAATTAGTGCCGGGGTCTCATTGGAAGGACAGCAGCTTTTCCAGACTATACACAAGACGTAAGTATTAGGGATGGGAAGGAAAAATGTGGAGTTAGAAGGCAGCTGGGGAGGGGCAGGGACCTGAATCCAATTACTAAATGCAGAAATCGCTGTCAAATGCATCCACCCCTTGCCAAGTTATGTGGTTCTACCAGATGGTAATGGAAGTCTCTTCCCCCCCCCCCCATGTTTTCCTTACTTTTTAAATTCTTTGAAAACCTGCTTGCCTGTGGCCGGTCAAAGCAGAATGTTTATTCAGAGTGCAAATAACTTTGATTACTGTAGTGTAGATTGTCCTTTTAATGCAACATACACATGGTCCTGGCAACATACACATGGTCCATGGTCCTTGGGACCCCTGGCTTGCATCAGGGGTCCCAAGAAGACTAATAGATTTGGGTCTCCAGCTGTTTTGGGACTACAGCTTCCATCATTCCTAGCTAGCAGGGCCAGTGAGCAGGGATGATGGGACCTGTAGTCCAAAAACAACTGGGGACCCAAGTTTGAGAAACACTGCTCTAGACCAATAAGGATACTTGAACACTGAAAAGAGTCTTCTAGGGAGGATGATAATATGAAATTTGACCAGCTGTTGCATTTGTCTTGATACATGGATGGTCTGGATAGCGCTCTATGAAGCTTATAGTTCTTCGCTAATGAAAAGCGTTGTGTCTAACATCTTGATCTGCATGACTTAGGTGTAAACCCCCGCTACAAAATGTAACCCAGTGAACAGAAATCATTCTTGTTTTTTTGGAGGGGTGGGTGGGTTTCCTGTATTGCAAAAAGCGTATAAGAGTGATACACGGTGTGATACACAGTGTAATAACACACTCATGAAAACTTTTCACGTGCACTTTTTAATGTATTTACATATACAGATGCTGTGTTTAGAATCTGCTGTGCATGTAAATAATGCAGTTTAATACATGTTAATAAATAAGGCTCGCTAATTCATTGGAATTCGGTGAAAGATAGATCACTGAGTATGGTAAAACAGTTGGTGGATTCAGTAAGAATGCTTTTCCATTAAGCAGTAAAATGCAAGAACCAGCTGTAACCTGATGAATAGCATTATCAATATTCCTAAGTACCATGCTTATTTATCATAGATTCCAAAATACACCTTCCTGTCTGACAGGCTTCTAAAATTGCATCTTAATCATAACAGAGGCCATGCTAGAAATAGTGCTCAGTTTCTAGACACCTCCTCATGTGCGATAAGTTTTGAAAAGTTATTGAAATGTATTACCAGTGAAGGTTTTATAACTGTTTATAAAACAGTTTGTAGTTAAAATACCTTAAACACTTCCTTTCCCCCCCTAGAATAATTTAATATGGTCTAATCGCTGTAGCTCTGCAAAGTTTTGAGTAAAATAATGCAACTCTGCAGACGTTGTATATCAGCTAATGCAATATTGCCGTTCAGTTGATTGGGAGAAAGAGGATTGCTTAGACTAGTCTACCATATTTTGAAACACCGACTTGGAATACGAGCTTTTAAAAAAAAATCAGTTAATTGAGGCTATAAACCTGGAAAGGAAATATGGGCGCTTTTTCAGCTTTGCTTATTATATTAAATGCTTGCTGCAAATTGAGTTATTCAGTTTGTTGTGGATTGGTCTGGAAACTCGCTTGTTGTTTTTTAAATTTTCCTTAGTCGTGGAATGATATGTCTGGCGATAATCAGTTTCTTTCTGCTGACAGTCCTTGAAATAAGTTCACATAGATGATTTCAAGTGAACAACATTCCCCTGCTGGCAGGAGGAAGCTTTGGCAAATTGAGTGCTAATAACTGCTGAACAAAGCTCTGGACTGATCACCAGAGAAGTAATTTCCTATCCCTATTTATGTGTTACCCGGGTGTAGGACACTTGCATGGTGAAGCAGGTCTGTGTTGGTGTGTTGCCCTGGCACTTCACCCCTTGGCCAGCCATTCTGCCTGACATCTTTGCAATGACTGCAGTTGTCAGAGGAGCTGCTGTGCACAAACAGCTGCTTGTGTATCCATATCATATGCCTGAACTCAGTGTGTGAAATTCAGGATGGAACCAGCCTAGGGACGTGATGCCAGGGGTGGAGTAATGTTTTGACTAAGCAGGGACAAAAATGGGTTGTTGGGCCTCCCAACAGCATCCTAAACCTATTGTTTGTATAATGCCAAAAGATGCACAGTCTTGGACTCTGGAGTCTTGTCTGGGAAACTCTTCTTTGTTCCCTTGCTATCTGAACATGGCACTTAAACCTTGGAGCAGCAATGGACTATAGCATGGGTAGGCAAACTAAGGCCCGGGGGCTGGATCTGACCCAATTGCTTTCTAAATCTGGCCCACGGACGGTCTGGGAATCAGTGTGTTTTTACATGAGTAGAATGTGTCCTTTTATTTAAAATGCATCTCTGGGTTATTTGTGGGGCATAGGAATTTGTTCATTTTTTTCTTTTCCAAAATATAGTCCGTCCAACCCCTCCCCCCCCAAGGTCTGAGGGACAGTGGACCGGCCCCCTGCTGAAAAAGTTTGCTGACCCCTGGACTATAGGAAATGAAGTTCTTTTAAGACTGGTGGATTAGGGATGTTGTACTCTATCTACTCTTTGAAATCCACATTTGCAGGATCCTTTTGTGGTCTACCACAGCCTGATTTCTTTAGTCTTTTGTCCTGGCCCCATTTCCTCTGTTTATAAAGTCTCATGGTCTCCCACTGCCTTCTCCGGCGTTCTTATATTAATGTAAACCATGACCTGTTCAAGCACCCATTTCTGCGCAGTGGTCACCATGGGACTGGTACTACAATAATGCTAAAGAGGAAGGCATTGGGGTAGCTGCATGGCAGCTCTTAACCACCACCTCCTGCTTCCTTCTTTGTAGTTTTGCTTTTCAGTAACTTAAGTTTTTTTGTGTGTTGTTCTTATTGTTGGTAAAAATTGAACCCTCTGTTGCTTCCTGCAGTATTAAAGATTGTAAATGGCAAGAGAAGAATATAGTCGTGATGGAAGAAGTTGTCATTGCCCCTCCATACCAAGTGGAAAACTGTAAAGGCAAAGAGGGGAGTGCCCTAAGTCATGTACGCAAAATAGTAAGTAGACCGATGCCTGTGGACTATGGGAGGGCAGGAGGAAAGAGGTATGACTCAAAAGACTGACTCGAGTTGTACCAGCATCCATACTCTGCACTGGATTGCCCAGGCCTCCCACCTGCCTTCAGCATTCGCTGCTAGGTTTTGTTTGGCTAAAGATATCATTTTGTCCCAATTGTGTGCTGTTTCTTTGGTGAGATGGAGAGTGGTTTAAAACCTGGACTATTGATTCTGTCCGTAAAACAGAATGGAATTTCCATTGTGGTAAAAGTTGGATTTCCAGTGTGTTCCATTCAAGTTAACTTCGGACAGCGACAACATCATATTGGCACCTATGTGTGTGCGCGCATTTCCAGAATGCACTTTTGCCCGTGTGGCAGTGGAGTGGGGAGGAACGTGCGCTCTGGCCCTGGGTGGAATTAAAAGCTTTGGTCTCTGCTGTTAGTGCAGTTGTGGGAAGAAGAGTCGTCATTGGCTATTGGTGGCTATGGCTACCTTGTAAATCCGGCCACAGCCTGCGCTTCAGCTAAGGTCATCCACCATTAGGTTTCTTGATATGGGACCTGCTGCGTCTGGCCAGCACTAACGCCCTTGCCTCCTTCTCCATCCAGGTTGAGAAACATTTTAGAGATGTCGAAAGCCAAAAGGTGATGCAGCGTTCACAAGTCCAGCCAACACAGAAGGAAAGCGCCCTCTCGTCCTGAGTCCCACCTGCCCTTCCTGGTTGCTACAGATTGCTCCTGCGGGGGGTGGGGGTTGGGGGAGCCCTTCCAACACGCAGCAGCAGATGACACAGACTTCTTCAAAATGAGGTCGGGGGAGGGCAGGGGGGGTCCACTTCTATTTTGTGGCGGCCCTGTAATGATGGGACCCACAGATTCTGAACTTTAGACTTCAAAAAAACAAGAGAATAATTTAAAAACTCATTCATTACTTGACTAACAGACTCTTTACTTTTTTGCCCACCTGGTTCTTCCCTGCAAACCCTAGAACAGTCAGCCGTCTTGTATTTGAGATTTTTCTCCCTCCCAGGTCATTTTTTTATATATATATAGCTTAACTGAAATCAATTCCATACCGCCCCTCTTCCTCCTGAGAATTCAGCTCCCCAGTTGTCCTATTAAAAAATAATAATAGAGAAAACAGGAAATAACAAGCTGACTGTGGTAATGTAATCGGGACCTTTGTGTGAGTGGCGATCTCTCATTTGGTTTTTGTTTGCACAGGGCAAGGCTTGAATTAGCCTTATTTTTCTTATCTCGAAGTATATATATAATAAATATATATATATATAAAATGTCCTTTAAATATTTTCTGCTTCTTGCAGTACTCTGAACTGGGATCATGGCAGAAAAAAAACAAACAACCCCACACATATCTCCATGCTGAACAATCAAGCCTTTCATTGTCAGCGTTCGTATGTGTAACTCTGGAAATCAGATGTATGCTGGAGTGGGGGCTTCAGCAGGCTATATACTCTTTGGAGGGCATGCACTTGAGTCGCAGGCTTCCTCCTCATGGTCTCGTCACTAGCTGAGCTTGTATGTTATCTTTCCATACACGGCCTCTAGTGATACCACCGGGTCGGCACTGTCCCTGACCAACACCACCATATGGTAGAACTGTTGGGGTTGTTTTAGTCTTCCCAAAGGGCGTGGCAATTGGGAGATCAGATAATGCCATTTTCGTGGGCAGTTCCTTTGGCAGTTCCAAAACCATCCCTGGCACTCCGTAGGTAAAAATTACTTTGGTAGAGCTTATGGGTGATGGTGTGTGTTTGGCACCCTTGCGGCCCAACCAAGGGCTGGAGAGGCACTTGAGGGGTGTGGGCCGAGTTCCACACGTGGCAGCTCTCAGCCCCAGTCTAACTGAACTGGCTCTTTCCTCTTAAATCCTGGCTGGGGAATTTCTAGTCCTCCGGATGCTGTTGGAACTACAGCTCCCATTGGCCATGCTGGCTGGGTGTGATGATGGGAATTGGGAGTCCGATAAATCTTGGGAGAGCCACAGGTTCCTCGCTCTGGTCTTAAATATTCCCATTTAGGAAACAGTCAGCCTCTCTGGGATCTTTTACCATGCTACCGTGCAGCATAGTTAAGTGAATCCTTTTGGATTTGACTGGTGCAGGTTGGGTGCTCCTACCGAATCAATTTCCCTTGTGGCATTGCCATGTGATATTTGAATCCTTGCAGCGATGTGGAGCTGTTAAGTGCCACTGTGAAAATGGCTGTCTGCTGTCGCCCCTCAGTTTTGACTCTAATTGAGATCAGGTGCAGAAGCGGTTTTGTGTGGAGGATTCAAATATGCTGGTATGCTGCTACTTTGCGGGGCAGGTGGGGTAACGATTCGCCTCACCCCTGTGAGTAGTGCAGTAACTATTTGCAGAATGCTGCCTGCTTTTCAAGAGGTGTTAAATTCTATTGTACGCATTCAAACCATATTGCTGTAACGCATTCTGGAGTTTTCCTATCGACTTTAACCTCAAAAATCCCAGTTTTAGATTTGTCTCTCAGTCTGGCTGCTCTCACTGTCCTTCATAAACACCCTTGCCTTAGAAATATGTTCTCGAAAGTAAATAACTCTTGAACCAAGGGCATAAAGGTGAACTTACAAATGATTTTTTTTTTGCCATGATCTCTTTCCCCCTTTCCCTCTTTTTTGTTTTTTTTTTTAAACAAATGGATCAAAATTTAAATAATTCAAGCCCTGCCTTTCAGAATGGAGGGATTTTTTTTTTTAGTATTGTCTAGCAAAACCAATAAAAACCCAGAATTTTTTTAACCATCAAGCAAGCATTTGTGTTGGTGGGTTTTTTGTCTTTAAGTGCAGATGGTGTTTGTGGAGGGGGGGGGTTGAATTTGGGGTCAAGAACCAGAACATTATTGGAGTGTCAGTGGATACACCTCTCCTGTGAAATCTCGCATGGCAGCATTAGCCCTCTTATCTCCATATGTAGTAACTTGGGTGGCTATGTGCCGGATGTCGCCTTTTTACACACTGGATACATCAGATCTATTCTTCCATAAACGGGAATGCATTGCTGGGTGCAATCGTACCTTGGTTTTCGAACAGCTTAGTTCTCGAACGTTTTGGCTCCCAAACGCTGCAAACCCGGAAGTGACTGTTCCGGTTTGTGAACTATTTTTGAAAGCCGAAAGTCTGACAGGACTTCCGTGGCTTCCAATTGGCTGCAATAGCTTCCTGTAGCCAATCGGAAGCCGCGCTTTGGTTTTCGAATGTTTTGGAAGTAGAACGGACTTCCGGAACGGATTCCGTTCGACTTCCAAGGTACTACTGTGTTTCGCTTAGTATGGGTAGGTTAGTTAGCATTTCCGTTCTCGATGGCTGCAAATTAAACAGTAAATTCAGCCCTCACCAGTGGATGGTAAGTGACAAGCAGAAAACCAAGGCTTCAGAATACAAACCAGACCTGACTTCATATACGCTCCTGGGCAATTACTGAAATTGTGCAGTGGGTGAGAAGTAAGTTTTGCTGTCCCCAGGTCTGCTCTGGTTGTGGCCTTGTTTGCGTGCGTTATCACTCCCTTTTTAAACAAGTGGAGAAATTGATCTCTTCCCCAGGAGGCCATCCCTCTGAAAACACTTGCATGGTACAGGGAGGCAGGATGTTAGAGCTTACATCACTTCTCAACCGTCTTCAGTGGCAGTTCTGGATCAGGCCCAAGGATAGTCGCCACTGTAACATTTACAATGCAGCCCACCAGTTCCCACTCTTTCCCTGTTCTCTGAAGGGGTTAAAACACAAAAAAACACAACCCACCAGTTTGCTCTGCTGGTAAGTGCTGAATTGTTAGGGGGGGTGTGAATGACTCTGGGGAAGGCAGTGGGACTTATTTAGCTTTTGGGAAAGTTTCATAATCATCTTCATTGAGTTCACATTGACAAGCAAATTTCAGTTTGGCAGTAAATCTTGTCCACGCAGGAGGGAGCTGGTGTTGACCGTTCACAGCTAAAGGGCACATATTACATATCCATTTTATGCAATCAAAATGAATTCCATTTTTACTTGAGAGACCGCAGAGCAAATCCGATAAGGCCAGAATGAGAGCACTTGTTTGATTATAGCAGGATGCATCAGCTGCGTGAACATGGATAAGAAATTTGACATCTTGATCGCTTTGGTTTTAAAACTTTGGGGATGGAAGAAGCCTCAAACCAGCATTTGATTAAGTGATACCACTAAAGGGGCAGTGGCAGAAGCTCATATCTTTCGGCCCTGGCAGGTTTGTTTTCCAACTGCAAGAGTGATAAGTATCAAAAGCGGCACGTTCTTACCGTTCAATTCCTAACATAAAAGCGCTTCGCAGTCTCTGGTTTCATCCTGAAACGCCATGCATTTTTATATGTATATTTAAAAATGCCAAGTGGTTAGAAACCAGAGATTTGGGCTTTTGGCAGTGTTAAATCTCTTAAAAAAAGAAAAGAAAAAGCTTGCCCTTTCAGACACAGCTTGCCATATTTTGGCTGTGCTGATGTAAGCAGTTTGATTTTAATGCACAGAACGTGGGGATTTGGTATCATTTCCCTTTTAACAAATATGGAAGTGAGAGGCTGATCCCAGAACCATATGGGGAAGCTGCAAGAACACAGTCCTCCCAAATTTAAAATAAAAAAATCCTTCCAGTAGCACCTTAAAGACCAACTAAGTTAGTTCTTGGTATGAGCTTTCGTGTGCATGCACACTTCTTCAGATCTGAAGAAGTGTGCATGCACACGAAAGCTCATACCAAGAACTAACTTAGTTGGTCTTTAAGGTGCTACTGGAAGGAATTTTTTTATTTTGACTATGGCAGACCAACACGGCTACCTATCTGTAACTGGCTCCCAAATTTAGTTTTCAAGATACCACATCTTTTTATTTTGTAGCCATAAGAATATTTATGGATCTTCTGTTTTAGATGTTCACAGATTAGAAATAAAGCTTCAGTTCCAACTATTGCTGTCAGTGCCAGCAGACTCCTAAAGTAAGAGGATATCACTAATAAATAAAAATGGGAGGTGGAAACCCAAAGCCTTTGATGTACTGCAAAGATGGGAAATCAGCCAAAGAGCCACATTCCATTCTGGGCAACTTTCCAAGGCCTGCATGACCTGTAATAGGCAGGGCCAGAGGCCAAAACAGTTGGGAGACTAAATACAAAAGTTACTTTTGTATGGAAGGCCGACTGCTGCATACACACACTTCATTCTCCAGGGAGACAAGCAAGGTAAGGTAAAAACATGCAGAATTTGAAACACAGCTGGAACTGCTGGTTTCAGAAAAGTTCTGTGGGACATGTCTAGAGGCCTGAAGGGTCTCATTCAGCACTCAAAAGCTGAGGTTCCCCACACATGGTCCAATGGAAGAACTGAATGCAATTCTCAAAATAGGACTGGTTTTGTGGTTTTTCAAGGGTAAGCCATCTTTGTTTCAGGCCAAAAGGGAAGAAGAGAACATGAGAGCTGCACAGATGGTAGAGGACGATGGAGCTGGATGAGCCAACGCTGTAGAGAAGTGGAAGGTCAAATCTATATGGAGGGCTATTAAAAAGAAACTAAGTTTGTGCAGAATTCAAGAATCTATTGAATGGGCTTGGTTTTTAATCTCATTGCAAGCCATGGGGCTACACCCGTTTCTAGCTTGGTATCCTTTTCCCCTTTTCATTAAAGACAGGTGAATCTTGCAAGGCAGTTCCGTTCGCCTACTCGTTGCAAACCATTGCTCTGCGCTGGGATACATCATTAAGACGCTAGACTCCAGCATGAACGACATGACAACAAAGGCGTTCTAAAAATAAAAATGCAAAACTGGTGGCGGCGGCTGCTGCTGCTTCATGCCTTCGTTGGTCCCTTGAAACAGGAATATGAATTATGTATTAGCAGTAGTATGGATGCTTGCATCAGGGAATCTCCCACTATGAAAGGGAGCGCGGAAAGATCTCTTGCTGCAGGGGCATACCACTTGATGAAACCACTGCAAGCAAAGTCAAGTGTGTGTGTCGATGTCAGTCTACAACTTCCAGCCAGAGGGCAGCTGAACAGTGCTGGACAGCACAAAAGCAGGCAGAGCAACCATATTTTTTTAAAAAATACCTTTGTACAGTAAGTAGTTTGTACATACTTGTACACCCCTTCTTTCCCAGCAAGCAGCAGGCACGATCAGAGTCCAAGGGCACCTTTCAGCCAGGCAACAAACCTCAAGGGAAGAGTCCTGAGGGTCAGCTACAGAAGCCCAGAGGGACACATTTGGCCCTTGGATCCCCTTCTTCAATATGGGGGAGGGGTAGTGAAACCTCTGGCACAGACTGGCATGGCATAGTATGACGAGTTGCTCCTGCAGTTTTCAGTCCAGCTTCTGTGAAGGAAGGGGAAACTGTCAGTTCGTCTGGAATCAAAAGTTTCATGCAGGCCTAGGTTGAGGACCAGGAAAAGGTACTGAGAAATAGGGGAGGAGGAGGAAGAGGAAGGGAGAATATGGGGTAGGGAGAAGCTGAAGAAAGTGTAGGTAAAGTAAAGGTAAAGGGACCCCTGACCATTAGGTCCAGTCGTGGCCGACTCTGGGGTTGTGGTGCTCATCTCGCTTTATTGGCCAAGGGAGCCAGTGTACAGCTTCCGGGTCATGTAGCTAGGATGATCAAGCCGCTTCTGGCGAGCCAGAGCAGCGCACAGAAACACTGTTTACACTGTTTACCTTCCTGCCAGAGTGGTACCTACCGTATTTATCTACTTGCACTTTGACGTGCTTTCGAACGGCTAGGTTGGCAGGAGCAGGGACCGAGCAACGGGAGCTCACCCCATCGCGGGGATTCGAACTGCTGACCTTCTGACCGGCAAGCCCTAGGCTCTGTGGTTTAACCCACAGCGCCACCCGAGTCCCTCTCAGCAGACCACCATAAAAGGTGAGAGGAAATTGTTAGGGTATAGCAGTAGGCAGCTATGACAGTCAAACTGAATATCAGAATAAGGAACAAACAGAAACATACCAGAGTCCATAAATCTTGTTGTTCAGGCAAGTTCCCAGAACAAACAGGAAGATCCTTATAGCTCTTCCCGTCTAGGAGAGTCCAATAACCGGGCACATTGACAGGTCTCTTCCAGAGCCTATTTGCAGCCAGGAAAGTGCTCCAAACCGCAATTCTGACAGCTCACCACACAGGAAAACTGCATGCACAACCAAAAGTTTATAGTTCCAGCTCTGACAGATGCTAGCAAGGTATTGAGGCAAGAAGATCTATGCAAGGGGTGCCGAAACGTTTTTCAAGGAGGACCAGATTTGATGAGGTGAACATGTGCGAGGGCTGACCAAGGTTGTTGTATTTTAGGACTGAAGTAGTTGATCAAGAGATAGAGGATTCCTAAAGTAAATATCTGCTGAATTCTTGAGCCTGGTGCGACATGCCTTTTGTTGCTTCTGCTGTCATTGCAGCATCGTCAACTCGCAGGGCCAAAAAAAGCAAGAAAGGGGAGCTGAATTTCACATGGATTTGAACTAGCCCGCCAATTATCTGACTGCAGTCTCCACGGCGCTTCTGAGTGTAGTTGTTCTGCAATTACTCCTAGCAAAAGTACTGGCGTTGGCTCTCGTACAGTGGCCCTAAGGTGGAAATGGAATGCAGCCAGTGTTTAGTCTAGACGCCAGCCACCTGGAGCCATGGGTCATGTCACTCGCTTGGATCCAATTCTATTTCGGCGCAGCCACAAATGTATTAAAAGAGTGCCAAGCACTTGGACACAAGGAGGTGTGCATTCCAAGGGAAAGGCTCAAAAGGAAGGGCAGAGCCTTTGGGTCCTAGATCAAGACTTCCTGGAAAGCAGCAAAGTGGCAACAAGGGCCTGCAATAGCCCTTAAAAACTAAATAATACAAGGTACGCAAAAGGTTAATAACTGTAGGGCCAATGCAGCCGATTCCCCCCACTGGTTCAGTATACATAATGGGAGTAATCACAGCCCCTGTTTGTTCTTTACCTATAGATTTGTTCTTGGTTGCAATGGAATGCCTTTAAAGCAGCTGTGGGGAACTAATAATAATAATAATAATAATAATAATAATAATAATAATAATAATAATTTATACCCCACCCATCTGGCTGGGTTTCCCCAGCCACTCTGGGCGGCTCCCAACAGAATATTAAAAACACGTAAGACCTCAAACATTAAAAACTTCCCTAAACAGGGCCGCCTTCAGATGTCTTCTAAAAGCCAGATAGTTGTTTATTTCCTTGACATCTGGTAGGAGGGTGTTCCACAGGGCGGGCGCCACCACCAAGAAGGCCCTCTGCCTGGTTCCCTGTAACCACACTTCTTGCAGGGAGGGAACCGCCAGCAAGCCCTCAGAGCTAGACCTCAGTGTCTGGGCTGAACAATGGGGGTGGAGACGCTCCTTCAGGTATACTGGACCGAGGCTGTTTAGGGCTTTAAAGGTCAGTACCAACCCTTTGAATTGTTCTTGGAAACGTACTGGGAGCCAATGTAGGTCTTTCAGGACCTGTGTTATATGGTCTATGGTCTTGAGCTGATGGACAGCTGCCCTGGAATAATAGAATCACAGAACTGTAGAGCTGGAAGGGACCATGAGGGTCATCTAATCTAATCCACTGCAATGAAGGAATCTTTTCAGGGCTACTGTATATTTAATTAAAACTTCCTTTTGCAGGTTCTGCCCCTTTTATTGCTTCCTGTCCAGGGTGGCTGGTGAATCAGTTATAAACTGCTTCTGAATCTTTCATTATTTTATTTTGTAAGAAGTCTCCCTTATTTTGTTTGTTTAGTAAATAAATATATTTATTTAGCCTGACCTTGACTCAAATATCTAGGGGTTATCCTTCTGGGGACCTAGCTCTTCAATCCTAAGTTTAATTTGCTTCTCTGTGACAGTAAAATTGCCACTCTTCAATTCACACAGGGTGAAACCTTGTCTGATTACTAATGCAGTTTGTGTTTTTAGCACAAGACCTTACTGGACCATCTGCTACAAATTTAAATATAGGTGTTAAAGACAGCATTTCTCATTTACTGCAATCTTAGTTACTTAAGAATTTTATGTATTTTATCTAGAACATGGTTTTTCTTAACTACAGCATGTGCTTTTACATCATTTGCTGATATGCAAATATGTTATAGCATAAAACACGACCAATTGCAAAAATGCTCAGTCAATCAATACCGTAAAACAGATCAAAAACAGCAGGTGCCTTCTTGATTCCACACTACACCTTTAAGGTTGCAAGTACAGATTCTGCCCATAGTGATGCTTGTAGCATTTCAGCGGACCAGCCAATCAGGATGGGGGAAGAGCCAAGTTGGAATGTTGAGGAACAAAACCCTTTGAAGTTATTGTTACTTTTCTGGACTACAGAAGCATCACCAGGCAACTGAAATTATCCGTGACCAAAGGTTGTGTGGGGACAGGATGGATGAGGAAGCTAAAGCAATTTTATTTTTTTAAGATTTTTTTAAAAATAAAGTAAATATAAAATAAATCTCAAAATATTTTGGTGTTTTTTTTTACAGTCAGTACCGAAATGAGCGCAGCAACTCCAGAGTCGTCCATGACTGGACTTAACAGTCAGGAGTCCCTTTACCTTTTAAACCCAGGTTGACCTTTTCCAGCCCCCACAGGTAATTTGTGCCAAGTACTTTGATTCTGAAAATCCAGACACAAAAGATTTTTTTTGGGGGGGGGGGCAAAGATGTTGAACTTCTTTTTGCAAAACCTCCCCCCAAAAGTTTTAAAGGAAAAACTTCTATTCCTATATAGGGTTGCAATACACCTGGGTTTTCATGGATGTTATGTCGATTTGCATACCCCCCCCCCGACACCA
This sequence comes from Podarcis liolepis, assembly GCF_965112155.1. NCBI lineage: Eukaryota > Metazoa > Chordata > Lepidosauria > Squamata > Lacertidae > Podarcis > Podarcis liolepis. Next base: position 37,182,477 of record NC_139573.1, on the reverse strand, counting down.
AAATCCCGGATAGGTCTGCAGAACCCTAGATGAAAGATCTCGCAATGTTCATCATAGCAGTTGTGGTTGCAACAGGCCTGCAGCCTTCCCGAAGATGTTTCTTCTGAAAATGGTTATTTAAAACATCTTCTGTAGCAACGTTGGCTCAGTTTCCCAGTCAATGGGTTAAAGTAAAGGTAAAGGGACCCCTGACCATTAGGTCCAGTCGTTGCCGACTCTGGGGTTGGGGCACTCATCTCGCTTTATTGGCCGAGGGAGCCGGTGTACAGGTTCCGGGTCATGTGGCCAGCAGGACTAAACCACTTCTGGAATGGAAACGCTGTTTACCTTCCCACCGGAGCGGTACCTATTTATCTACTTGCACTTTGAGGTGCTTTCGAACTGCTAGGATGGCAGGATCAGGGACAAAGCAACGGGAGCTCACCCCGTGCCAGGGATTTGAACCACAACCCTTCTGATCAGCAAGTCCTAGGTTCTGTGGTTTAACTCACAGCGCCACCCGTGTCGATGGGTTACTTCTTCACAAAACTGGTTTTCTTCCTGAAATAAGTGAAGTGATTTGCCCTTGGGATGTATGGGGTGTTAGGGGAGGGGATGGGCAGTATCACTGCTGAGGGACAGGTTGCGCTCCTTCTGAAGTAGTTTGCCCACCTGCACTCAGCTCTCACCTGTGGCTCTTAGAGCCTGGCAGCATGGCTAAACCAGGTGAGGGTAGCCACTGAGCCTTAAACCCTCAGTGAGTTAGTGACTTCCCTGCATGTGAAGACAGGCTCTGACAGATTGAACGGACGAGACCAAGAGTGGGTCAAGAAGGCGGTTTCTGCATGAGCTGTAGAGGGAAGTGAGGGGCAAATGGGGCTCGCCCACCTGGGAAGGAAGCCCATCTAGGAGAAGGAAAACTCTGCTGCCCTGCAGAAACCTCTGCTGCCCTGCAGAATATCTTCGGGAGAAGAAAAGGTTAAACCTACACAAATATAGAGTGGAGTTCCTAAGACGGTTGGATGGCGCCTTGTACGCCTCTTTCCAGCAATTCTTGCAGCTAAGCTGGTGCCAAACAACAACAACAATTTATTATTTGTACCCTGCCCATCTGGCTGGGTTTCCCCAACCATTCTGGGCTGCTTCCAACAAAGAGTAAAAATACATTAAAATGTCACACATAAAAAACTTCCCTGAACAGGGCTGCCTTCAGATGTCTTCTAAATGTCAGGTAGTTAGTTGTTTATTTCCTTGACATGTGGTGGGAGGGCGTTCCACAGGGCGGGCGCCACTACCGAGAAGGCCCTCTGCCTGGTTCCCTGTAGCTTGGCTTCTTGCAGTGAGGGAACTGCCAGAAGGCCCTCGGCGCTGGACCTCAGTGTCTGGGTGGGGGTGGAGACACTCCTTCAGGTATACTGGGCCAAGGCCATTTAGGGCTTTAAAGGTCAGCATCAACACTTTGAATTGTGCTCGGAAATGTACTGGGAGCCAATGCAGATCTCTCAGGACCGGTGTTATGTGGTCCCGGCAGCCAGTCCCAGTCACCAGTCTAGCTGCCGCATTCTGGATTAATTGTAGTTTCCGGGTCACCTTCAAAGGTAGCCCCACATAGAGCACATTGCAGTAGTCCAAGCAGGAGATAACCAGAGCATGCACCACTCTGTATTGCTCTGCTTTCCTTCGGACCACATCAGCGATGCTGAGAGGGGGGTCTTGTTCTCTGGGCATCCCAGGACCTCCATGCACGCTGCCCAGGCTTGCACTCCAGGGAGGGGTGCTATGGAGCTATTCTTCAGGTTGTGCAAGTAACTGGACCACCTCAGGCATTTTTCTTAAATACCGTATTTTTCGCCCTATAGGACGCACTTTTTCCCCTCCAAAAATGAAGGGGAAATCTGGGTGCGTCCTATGGGGTGAATGCAGGCTTTCACTGAAGCCTGGAGAGCGAGAGGGGTCGGTGCGCACCAACCCCTCTCGCTCTCCAGGCTTCAGGAAGCTCTGCTCAACCCTCGGGAGACCGGCTCCGAGGGTTGCGCAGAGCTGCCTGCAGTCCCCAGCTCAGCACAGCTCTGCGTGGCCATTGGGAGCGGGGCGCTAAGTCCCGCCCCGCTCCAGATGGCGGCGCAGAGCTGCCTGCCGTCCCGGGATCAGCGCAGCTCTGCGCGGCCACCGGGAGCACTTCTCCCCATCGCCAGCCCCACAAGCTCGGGGACAGCGGGGAGGCAGAGCGTGCCTTCCCACTGTTCCCCGACCTGGTTCTTCCAGCCCCGCACCTGGGGGGGAAATAAATGGTTTTTTCTTTATTTCCCCCCCAAAAAACTACGTGCGTCCTATGGGCCGGAGGGTCCTATGGGGCGCAAAATACGGTATATAAAGCTGCTGTTCTAAAGCAGCTGATTTCTACCTCAGCTGAGGAGGTGTGGAGTCCTACACAGGCCCTTGCCCTGCAATGTAAGGTATCTGTCAGTTAAGGATGCCTGCCTTTGTACTTGCTTAATTGAACAAAGGCATGATTAGCTGGGCACAGGAAGGGGCTGTTAATAATAGACGAGGTGCCATGAGGATGGTTTTACCTGGTTGGCATTGGGACTCAGGTGTTGAGTGACTGAAATGCGATGCTGTCTAATGGTGAACTGTGGCGCCATGAATTATAAAGGAGGGGTAGCAGTCTGCTGACTGCGGGGCCCTTTGTGTGAGGTAAAAGTAGGGTCTCCGTTCTACACAAGGCGATTGATGTCTTTGTTAAGCTCCAGTTCTACAGCAGGCTTATACTTTCTGAATCTCTCTTTCTTCTGAAGGGAGCGCAGAGACGTTTGTGCCTGCTGCTTAGGGATCGCCAAGGTGGCACCCACTATTATCTTCTATGGAAACTATGGAGAGACCTGGTCTGAATAGAGATATTGGATTCTTGTCTCATTACATATGCTAAAGCTGTTTTTGGTCATCTGCATACTATCTCTTGCTTTTTCCTGTAGGACTAATTGCAGTCGTTAACAGGTTTACCATACCCATTGAGTCAATCACCCATCTCCTACTACCCTCCTGAGAAAAACCCCACCCCACCCTCCCATAATATATAAGGGTCTGGTGACTTCTGTTTCAGTGTATCTGAAGAAGTGTGCATGCACACGAAAGCTTATACCCAGAACAAACTTAGTTGGTCTCTAAGGTGCTACTGGACAATTTTTAGTTTTTTTGACTTTGTTTTTACTATTATCTCCTATGACACCCAAGAAAGTTCTCAGTAAATATGTTTTAATATCCCCCTCGCAAATCCACAATGCACGAGAAACTGTTTGCTCTCCTTGCTCAGGCCTCTCACTACACCAATATGCTCACATTTATTGGATTGGCCCCCCTCCCTTCTGTTCTGAGCAGAGCAAGGGTGCAAAGAGCTCCTCTTGGGAAGAAAGCGTGGTGGTGGCAGCTAACGTAGTGTCTGAGGGGAGATGGGGTGGGGGCAATGCCCATACCCTTTCCTGCTCTTTGGGGTGTGGAAGCCATTTTGTATTGTGCCATGTCCCTGTGGCAGCCATTTTGCGACTGGCACTCGCAGCACTTTCTCAAGGTTCCAAATGTGCCCGCTTGGCTCAAAAAAAGGTTGGTGGCTCCTGTTGCAGCTGATGACCCTTTGGCACGATGATGCTGATGACCCTTTAGCTCCAGGTTTGAGGGGGCTGGCCATGGGCAAAGTTCCACTTCTGGTGGCCCCCTCCTATTTTGGAGAGCTCTGGCGGGCTCACCATGAAAGAGGGCATTGGTGCTCTCTATAACACCAGGTGGCTAATGAGAATCCACCATCTTTGTTTTTCACAGTGTCTCCAATGTAGTATTGTCCCAGGGCATTGTGGGAAATTAAAATGGCACCCAATGCTACTTGGAGCATGGTGGGGGGGGGGAACATATTACAGTGTGGGGCAGGACAGTAAACAGCACAGACCCTCAAAAGTCTTGGATTTATCAAAAGCAACACGATGACCAAGTACAACAATGCGATGTCAATATAAACTCTTTATATAATCTATACAGAACATTGAACAGTATGAAATATATGAATATGTACTCTCTGCAAAACCAAATAAACAGAAATCTTATAAATCTCAAAATATGCACTCTTGATGGATTCTCTTGAAAACATAGAACTAAATAAACATAAGTCTTATAAGTCTCTGAAAGTCTTTGTAGACTATGCAAGTCTCTGAAAGAAGCAATGGGTCAGATTCTTATCTGGTGATAACAAACCATAAATCTTTGTTATGACGTCCAACGCTGCCGAAGTGGTCCGCAAACAGATGTAGTGAACAGTGATTCCGGATATACCCACTGTTTCGTGAAATTCTTCTTCAGCACAGCAGAAGGATACAGAAATGCTTCATAAACCCATCTATATGGTGAATGGAATTGTATAACACAATTGCTATGGAACAGTGGTCATGAAGTTATGTAACCACTGGGTGTCTTTGGCCTCATCCAACAGGGCTCTGAACTAAACAGCTGCTTGTACAATGGAGCCATCTCTGGTGTGTTGTAGCAACGAACCATCAGCCCTTTCCAGCCTCATGTAAAGCTCATTATGACTTTAGACAACGTGGGGACTTCATATCATCACCATTCTTCAACTCTTGGAGACTAGAAATAATGGCCGCTCTGTTCTTGCGTTGGCGAGGTTGCGCCAGGAGTGCTGTGTCCAGTCCTGGGCACCACGTTTTGAGAAGGACAGATATTGACAAGCCGATTTGTGCTCGGAGGAGGGTGACTAAGATGGCGAGGGGATGGGAAACCAGATTGCATGAGGAATGGTTGATACGTTTAGCTTGGAGAAGAGAAGTTTAAGGGGACATAGCTGCCTTCAGACATCTGAAGCGCTGTCATACAGGAGATGAAGCAGATTTGTGTTAGCAGTTGTTGCTCCAGACAAGGCAGGGCTAGAACCAAGGGACGGAAATGGCAGGGAAGCAGATTTTTGGCTGAGCATCAGGAGAAATGTCCTGCCACCAAGAGCTGTTGGTGGAACAGCTTGGCAAGGGAGGTGATGGGCTCTTCTTCAATGGGGGTGTTTAAGTAGGGGTTAAGCAGCCATCTTAACATATAACACCGGTCTTGAAAGACCTACATTGGCTCCCAGTACGTTTCCGAGCACAATTCAAAGTGTTGGTGCTGACCTTTAAAGCCCTAAACGGCCTTGGTCCTGTATACCTGAAGGAGCATCTCCACCCCCATTGTTCAGCCATTGTTCTTTCGTTATCACACCTGGGAGAGAGAGCCCAAGACAGGTGGCCACCGAAAACACAGAAAAGGAGTGAAAGCCTGGCTTTCATTAAGCCACACTTCATAAGCACCATACATTTAATGCATATCCCTCCCCCCCCCTACAAAAACCTCTGGTCTGAGGTCCAGTTCCGAGGGCCTTCTGGCAGTTCCCTCACTGCGAGAGGCCAAGTTGCAGGGAACCAGGCAGAGGGCCTTCTTGGTAGTGGCGCCCGCCCTGTGGAACGCCCTCCCATCAGATGTCAAAGCGATAAACAACTACCTGACATTCAGAAGACATTCAGGGAAGTTTTTAATATGTGACATTTTAGTGTATTTTTCATCTTTGTTGGAAGCCGCCCAGAGTGGCTGGGGAAACCCAGCCAGATGGGCGGGGTACAAATAATAAATTATTATTATTATTATTATTATTATTATTATTACTACTATTATTATTATCTGGCAGGGAATTGGGCTAGAGGACATCCACGCCCCTTTCCTACTCTATGGAAGCATCTACATCATACCTTTAAAGCACATTGCTTCCCTGAAAGATTTCTGGGAACTATAGTTTGTCCTCCACAGAGCTGCTATTCCCAAAGTAAAATTGCCAGAGGTTTTTGTGGGGGGGGGGGGGAGAAGGGATATGCATTAAATGTATGGTGCTTATGAAGTGTGGCTTAATGAAAGCCAGGCTTTCACTCCTTTTCTGTGTTTTCGGTGGCCACCTGTCTTGGGCTCTCTCTCCCAGGTGTGATAACGAAAGATGAGGAAGATGTTTCTCTGAAGCCGGCTCACTGGCTCGCTAGGGTGGCAGCAGGCCAGCCGGCAGCTGTAATCCCAAACTGAGATTAGAAACCCGGCTGTGTTTATTTGACACTGAAAGCAATCCAGTCTGTCTGCTTTGCTTTTCGGCTGGGGAGAGTTGTCTTTGCTGCAGGAATGGTGGAGGAGAAGAAGCCCAGGTGTTCCCATCAGGGCAATGGGTGAAGCAAGGAGAGGCCTTTTTGGTGTTCCAGGTATGTTTGGAAGCTGAAATGGGAACGGGGTAGCCGTGAATGTCCTTTGGTGCATACAAAGCAAGAAGGAAGATTTGGGTGAATTGCAGAGCCTGCTTAGGTCCATTGGACAGGTAGATACCCCAAGCAAATAACGGTGTAGTGAGTATTAACAAATGAGCAGCTGGGAGAGGTTTGTGGCAGAAAACCACCGGTGCAAGGCTCCGATCTGGATCGGAAGTCTGCGCCACATTGGAACCACATTGGTCCTTTTTCTTCAAAATTAAATTGGTCGATTTAAGCAGGCTTTCAAAAAAAACGCTTTCTATCACAATGTATTGTTTCACCCTTGGAGACTTGCTTCAGACAGAGACCCTCCAAGTGTCCCTATTTTCCAAGGACAGTCATGGATTTATAGAAGCCGCTCCAGTTTCTGATTTGATCCCAGAATGTCCCACTTTTCCTTAGGACGTCCCTAGTTTCATCAGAGAAATGTTGGAGGGAGTTATGTGATCTCCGAGCCAAGGAGATGGATCTAACTGTACAGCCTTTAGAAGACCTCTGAAGACAGCCCTTTATGGGGAAGTTTTTTAAATGTTTCATGTTTTATTAGGTTTTAATATATATTGGAAGCTGCCCAGAGCGGCTAGGACAACCAGTCAGGTGGGTGGGATATTATTATTATTATTATTATTATTATTATTATTATTATTATTATTATTATTAATTTAGGATGTCCCTATTTTCATTGGAGAAATATTGGAGGGTATGTAGACAAGGCTGCTTGCATTCATTCTCTTGCTGCTCTGAACCGGGGCAACCAAATTTACAGGAGAAGACGTAATAGAGAAATCATGCTCTCTCTCTGTGTGTCATAAAGAGTGATAAGAACACAGTGAATCACTTGCTCTGTGTAAAATGTTCCTCATCTACGCTCTCACATCCTTTAAGTCTGTGGCTTTCTAATTAATATCTGTGCTCTAATTGCAAGGCTCCCTTTATTCTTGGGAGTGGGGCATAGGCCTAATTGAAGTCGTCATCTTTGATCCAAACTCCCTGGTCCCTAAACAGGCGCTGTCTGTTGTTTAATGAACATGACTACCGTCATTTCCTTAATTATTATTGGCAAGAGGGAACTGCAATAAAACGCTGCAGCGTCGAGTTACCCTGATCGGTGTTCTAGCCAGCCAGTTCCCTTTCCAGGACACTCCACCCCATCCTCTTTTACCTATGTTCTTCTATCTCTCGCCCAACTCAGACAGCATTTTGCGGACACTGAGAATATCTGGTCCACCTTGGGCTGTTTTTTGGGTGCCCCTTTCCATCACCACAGTTTCTGCATCCCTTATGTATAGATATATTTATTCTGCTTTAGTGAAGCCTCTGGTCAAATAGGTTCTGCAGGTTTCTAAATCCTGTCCCCCCCCCCAAAAGAAAAAACCCTTGAGATAAGTGTGCACACTTCAAGGAATGATCTCTCTTCCAAACTCTTGTTCTCTCCAGGCTTTTGGGGGATCTTTAGCCCTGAATCAAGCCCTTTAGCCCTTTTGGGGGATCTTTAGCCCTGAATCAAGCCTGAATCAAGGTTTTGCTGAGACGTACCGTGGTGCTGTGGGTTAAACCACAGAGCCTAGGACTTGCCGATCAGAAGGTCGGCGGTTTGAAGCCGCTTAGTCATGCTGGCCACATGACCCGGAAGCTGTACGCCAGCTCCCTCGGTCAATAAAGCGAGATGAGCGCCACAACCCCAGAGTCGGTCACGACTGGATCTAATGGTCAGGGGTCCCTTTGCCTTTTTACCTCCTATGTACAGCTGAAAGGCTCTTCCTCAAAAAGGCACTTTGGTACACAAGTGATTTTAGAGTAGTGAAACCGCCAGGAAGAAGGCATTCCTTAACTCTGTTTTTCTCATTCTCTTCCACTTTTCTGTTGCAAATTTCTCCCTTCCCCATGGAGATACAAAATGATGTATATGTGAGCAGTGTTTTTTTTCTTAAAAAAATGTTTAGGGGTACTCGTTTAGGGGTACTCTCATTTTTCTACACATATTGAAATACAATACTGCCCCTCAAAGAGACCAAACCTAGATTCACAAAAATTTTAGGGGTATGCGTCCCCTTGCGTCCCCCCCAGAAAAAAGCACTGTATGCGAGTAAATGTGTTTGGAGCTCTGTAAGAAGAAAAATACGGGAGAAGGACATATGTACTTTAGAGCAGAGAATTGGGCTGGGCAGGGAAGATTAAGAATCCCCCTCACTGCTTCTCTACTCCAAATGGAATCCCCCCTCCCGCAGCACAAAAAACCTGCATTTTCCTAATACAGTGGTATCTCGGGTTAAGTACTTAATTCGTTCCGGAGGTCCGTTCTTAACCTGAAACTTTTCTTAACCTGAAGCACCACTTTAGCTAATGGGGCCTCCCGCTGCTGCCATGCCGCAGCCACACGATTTCTGTTCTCATCCTGAAGCAAAGTTCTTAACCTGAGGTACTATTTCTGGGTTAGTGGAGTCTGTAACCTGAAGCGTATGTAACCCAAGGTACCACTGTAATATGGGTTTTTTTTCCTCTAAAATGTGCTCATGGTTTGTTCCTTGCAACCAGTGCTATTTTTCTAGAAAACTCACCATGAACAATAATGGCAATGGCGCCCACCTGTGAGGTGCCAGAACTGAATTCTGGCATGTTCTGGCTGGGGAGGGGGCCGGAAAGCCCTGCTTGCAGTGTCTTATCAGGTCCTGAGATGCAGGGAGTTTCATAATTAAAAGGTAAAGGGTAAAGGGACCGCTGACCATTAAGTCCAGTTGCGAACGACTCTGGGGTTGTGGTGCTCATCTTGCTTTACTGGCCGAGGGAGCTGACGTTTGTCTGCAGACAGTTTTTCCGGGTCATGTGACCAGCATGACTAAGCCACTTCTGGCGAACCTGAGCAGCACAGAAACACCATTTACCTTCCCGCCGGAGCGGTACCTATTTATCTACTTGCACCTTGACATGCTTTCAAACTGCTAGGTTGGCAGGAGCAGGGACCGAGCAACGGGAGCTCACCCCGTTGCGGGGATTCGAACCTTCTGATCGGCAAGCCCAAGAGGCTCTGTAGTTTAGACCACAGAGCCACCCGTGTCCCTTGTTTCATAATTAATCTGAGATTGAAGGGTAGGCATGAACCAGATGCAAAGATGAAGAGGTCTCCTGCACCTTTAATTAACAGCCCAGCAGAATTTCAGCAGAAGCAGGGCAAGCAATAAGTGCTGAAATCCTCTCTACTATTAAAGGTGCACAAGCCCCATAAACACGAACCACGTCTTTCCATGTTCAAGCCAACATGCTTGTCAGCTACGGTACATCATATTGACTCTCAATTTAAGATCCGTGGACATGATCCACCTGCAGCTAAAACTTTCAAATCCCACGAATTGAAATGAGAGTTGAGTCCAAGCCTACATGCATGCCTGCTCAGGAGAAAGTCTCATAGTTTTCAGTGGAGCCTGCTCCCAGGTAATGGCATCTAGGATCACAGCCTTAAATTCCTGCTTAAGTCTGCAATCCCGTGCCAAGGAAGCAATGCCCATTGAAATCAATTGACTTTGCTTGCTGTGTGCCCCTTGCTCCGTTATGTCCTATCTGTGCATTTTATTTTGACCACATGGAGTCACTCTCCCTAAGCCTGTAGGAGTGGGTGGGATAGGAACCCAAAGAACTACATAGTTCATCTCCGGCTGCAAAGCTGGAAGACCAATTTTTAGAATTAAAACTGTTAAATGACCTAAATATAGATGAAACGAACAAGTGGCTTTAGCTGCCTCTGTGACTCGGATTTGTTTGGTTGCTTGTTTGTTAGTTTCGAATTAATCCCAACGACCAGCTGTTGAACTAATATGGTTGCATATGAGGAGAACTGAGTACTTCCGGGCATAAAATGAAGAGAGACAAAGTGGTTTAGACCACTTTCTCAACTTTGTGATGCAGAGTTTATAGAATAGCTTTGGGGGAAGGAAGAGTTCTGGTTTGTTTCTTGCTTTCGACCTGGCTATCCTATGAACCATGTTTTTTTCTTTTGGCTAACCCATGTTCTTAAGCTATTTTTAATAGAATGACAATGTATGACTCTCTCTTTTAAAAAACGACAGATTTGTACATGTTCATTTCTAGATGAACACTTAAAAGTAAAATAATAAAAAAGTAAATAAAACTAGTATTTTTTTAAAAAATCCTGTAAATAAATAATAATAAATTGTAAAATTTGGAAAATATATATATATTTTGAAATGAAATGAAACCTACAGTAAGGTGGAAAAATAATGTTTATTTTGGTATATTTATATTTGAAAAAAATTCTCCTTTTTCTAATTGCAAAGTCAGATCCTCAAAACCAATCTTGCGTAACACTTCTGTGTCTATAGTCAGTTGAGATAAGGCCCCCAGCCTCCCTTTGTTGCATAGTTGTATTGCTGGGGTTTTAAAAATATACTTCAACTGAGAAAATGAACGCTCAGCTGAGCTATTTGTGACCATTAATGTTACAAATCCGGCAATGGAAGATTTCTGCGGTGCCCCCCTTCCTTTGATGCCCTAAGCCATGGGTAAGCAAACTAAGGCCCAGGGGCCAGATCCAGCCCAATCGCCTTCTAAATCCGGGCCTTGGACGGTCCGGGAATCAGCGTGTTTTTACATGAGTAGAATGTGTCCTTTTATTTAAAATGCATCTCTGGGTCATTTGTGGGGCATAGGAATTTGTTCATCCCCCCCCCCAAATATAGTCTGGCCCCCTCACAAGATCTGAGGGACAGTAGACCGGCCCACGGCTGAAAAAGTTTGCTGACCCCTGCCCTAAGCACATACTTATTTTGCTTAATGGTCAACCCAGCCTTGCATACTGGAGAAAAAGCATACTATTATTTGGAACCCACAAACAGCTTTTCTTTCAAAATAAAGGAAGGCTAGCTTAAGAACACATTTTTTTTTTTTAAAAAAGGGTTTCTGAGTGTGAGTGATTCACAGAGGCTCTGTTCTCCTGGTCCCCTGTCACCACTCACCACCCTCAGCGATGGAGAATGGGCTGCCTCAAAACCACCCACCTGGTCTGTGCATCATCATGGCCCTTTCAGATGTGTGGCTGAATGAGACACTGTGTGCTTCTGGTGAACAATTAGAACACCTTGTACTCCTCAAAGGGGGAAAGGAAGAAGCTGAGCGAGGGTCTGAATCAGTTCAGGGGGAAACTAGCAATTGCTGTAAAAGGGGGAGAAATGCAGAGTTTATGAGGTACTTGCCCCAATGACCCAGCCAAACGCAAAACCACGAATTTCTTCAAGTGGAACCATTCGATTGGGTTTGAACATAAGAACAGCCCTCTAAGATTAGGTCAAATTAGACCTTCTACTCATAGAAATATAGAATTGGAAGCAGACCCTCCAAGTGTCCCTATTTTCCAGGGGCAGTTCTGGATTTACAGAAGCCGTCCCGGTTTCTGATTTAATCTCGGAACGTCCCACTTTTCCTTAGGATGCCCCTGTTTTCATCGGAGAAATGTTGGAGGGTATGGAGTTATGTGACCTCCAAGCCAAGGAGAAACACAACTGTCTTTAGAAGACATATGAAGGCAGCCCTTTATGGCGAAGTTTTAACATGTTCAAACGTTTTATTATGTTTTTATATATGTTGGCAGCTGCCCAGAGTGGCTGGGGCAACCCACTCAAATGGGCGGGGTATGAATAATAGCATTATTGTTATTCTTCTTATTATTATTATTATGGAATAAAGGTAAAGGTAAAGGGACCCCTGACCATTAGGTCCAGTCGTGGCCGACTCTGGGGTTGCGGCACTCATCTCGCTTTATTGGCCAAGGGAGCCGGCATACAGCTTCCAAGTCATGTGGCCAGCAGGACTAAGCCACTTCTGGTGAACCAGAGCAGCGCATGGAAACGCCGTTTACCTTCCAGCTGGAGTGGTACCTATTTATCTACTTGCATTTTGACGTGCTTTTGAACTGCTAGGTTGGCAGGAGCAGGGACTGAGCAATGGGAGCTCACCCCGTTGCGGGGATTCGAACCGCCGACCTTCGATAGGCAAGTCCTAGGCTCTGTGGTTTAACCCACAGCGCCACCCGCGTCTCTATTATTATGGAATAGGACATCCTTATTTTCACTGTAGAAAGGTTGGAGGGTATGTAATTTCAATTGCACAATATTGACCTCATTGGTGTCTTGTACACTGAAGGCCAAATGCATCTCTTGGGTCCCTCATTGTCCCTACTCAGTACCCTCCTCTTGGGGATTAACAACATCCCAGATGTGTGAACAAGCTGGGGCTTGAAGGTTTAAATTTGCAGCTGATCAGCTTTGGCCTCTGCCAGCCGTAATCCCTGCATATGTGCACATTCTGGAGCAGCTGCTGAAAAATCTGCATGAAGGTCAGCCTCATTCTCCTCCAGCCTCCATCTTGATATGCATAGGCTGAACTCAGCCCCTTTCTGTGACAGTCTGTCCTCGGCTCTAGGACCGAGGGAGCCATTGGCAACATGTCCTCCGATGGGTCCCTTCCTTTGGAGCTGATGGGTCCAGCAGGCTTTCCTAGCAGTGGTGGGCAGCAGCAGGAGTACCCCGATCCGTATTCGGTAGTGAGCCGGCGCTTAAATTTCCCACAATGCCTTGGTACCATGTTACATGAGGGGAGCATTCTGGGAAACCAAAATGGTGCCTCATTTCCTCGGTGTTGATTGGTGGGCACAGCAGTGGGGCTGGGGCCCTGGCAGTTGCCTCAGCATGCCTTATGAAGACCTCAAAGGCTATAGGGGACATGACACTTCGTCAGGAGACCCTCAGCCAACCCTTGACCTGCTGTTCCTCCTCCTCATTGTTGTTGTTGTTGTTATTATTATTATTATTATTATTATTATTATTATTATTATTATTATTAAATTTTATTTATACCCTGCCCTTCCCAGCCAAGACCAGACTCAGGGCAGCTAACATTGGTATAAAAACAATTGATTGAAATACAACTTAAAAACAAGATTAAAATACAACATTAAAATGCAGCCTCGTTTCAGTAGGAACTCAAATCAAAAACTTTTGGGGGGATGAAAATGTCAAGTTGCGTTGCTGCTTGCTTTTGTTATAAGATAAACTGCTCCCTTTCCCTTATGGGGTATTCCAGAGCCCGTATAGAGTCCTTAAGTGGGTTCCCTATCGGCAGGAGAAAACAGAGGCCCACCAGCGTATACCGAGAAGCAAAGCGGCTAGTAAGCCCGATCTTTATTCAAGGAACTTTTGCAACAGAGTCCCCACTCACCGCACGCAGGAGGGAGGACAAACCCCAAACAATGGTGAGCAAGCCCTTATATAGACTTTTGAAATTGCCCACCCTGTGGCCCAAGACCACCCCTGTAAAACATCATACATACATCACAGAAGGAGGCGGTCTACAGCAGAAATCCTGTCTGCCAGGATACCTGATAATGGTCACTGATGGCATTACCTGGGCAGCCTGGCCATTCTTTTGTGATGGTTAATACTTTAGTTCCTGAGTCCAGGGCACAGGCTCACCCTGTTCATACACAAATACGCCCTTAAGACAGGATTTGCAAGCAAAAAGACAATGGGAAGGATTTTCCCATTTGCCTCCGTTACTGCAGAGGAATATTTGAGAGTCAAAATGGCTTCAGGATTGCTCTCCCATACTATTTCAGACACGTGGTTCATATATTTAGATACGTGTGCATTTATGAATCTTTATTCTATATTTGAGACCTTAAAATTCTTATAACACTTTCTTGCCTTCTCTAAGTGAGTGGCAGCGCTGGGAGGGTGGAGGAGTTTGTTAAAGGCGCTGGCCGTTCTTGATTACATGGGTAAAACAAGATAGGCTGGCATTTTGATGCCAATGGCTTCATGTGGGTGCTATTGGAGGGGGGCACCCCTCCCAGAATAAACAAGCACCCTCTGCTGTTTCATTTACAACTTTAAAGGGCATGGAAGGACACTTTGAGGGCATTTTAACTGTTCACAGGTAAAGCTATTGCTTGCTGTATGGAGTCCTTTGATTTCAAGGTCTGGCAACCAAAGGAGGGTAAAACAGAGAAAATGGTTAGGGGTCTGTCTACCTAGACCCCTAAAGCAGGGGTCAGCAAACTTTTTCAGCAGGGGGCCGGTCCACTGTCCCTCAGACCTTGTGGGGGGCCGGACTATATTTTGAAAAATAATAATATAAAAATGAACATATTCCTATGCCCTACAAATAACCCAGAGATGCATTTTAAATAATAGGGCACATTCCACTCATGTAAAAACACACTGATTCCCGGACCGTCCGCATTTAGAAGGAGATAGGGCCAGATCCGGCGCCCGGGCCTTAGTCTGCCTACCCATGCCCTAAAGTGATTACAGGCTAAAGCCTTCCCTTGTTCATATTCCAGTCATTGCTGCCTCTTCCCTCTCTTTCATTTAGTGCCTCTCTCTGGAAGATCGAACTGAAAAAGCCTTCTCTGGTCCCCTGCCGCCCTGTTAGGCTTTCAAGGATCCAAGCCGCTGGAACTGGAAATAGAGAGAGAGAGAGAGACCAACGAGATAAGGTATGATTGACACATCTTGCAGAAAGTGCTGCTGCTCCAGTTACAGGCCTCTCTGATCCGTTTCTTCCTCTCTGGTTTGCTCAAGTTGCCTGTTGTCCTCCAAGGCGAAAGTCCAAGGAAGCTCTTAGCTAATCACTCGACAAAGAGCTCTTTGTTATGGATTCCTCTGAAGAAATATGACTCTCTGGATCGAATGAGGAGCGCTTGGTGCTGTGATCTCCATTCCTTACCAGTTCAGCTGAGGGCTTTGCAAGCGCACAGCAAAAGCCGGACCTCCACCAGGCCCTCTGGAGATGTCTCCCTTCTCCGTAGCCATCCTGCTGTCGTGCGCCCTGGTGGCCCAGGCCTCCCAGGCTTGCCCCCACCCGTGCACCTGCTACGAGTCCTCCAGTTTCGTGGACTGCCACAGCCGCCACTTGGCCCAAGTCCCGCCAGGCGTCCCTCACGACACATGGATGCTGGACCTGAGGCACAACAACTTGAGTGGGCTAGAGGGAGGCGGCTTTGACGCCCTGTGGTCGTTGAGGATTCTCCTCTTGTCCCACAATCCCATTGTGAGGATATGGCCCAACGCTTTCAGGACCCTGGGCTTTCTGGAGAAGATGGACCTCAGCCACAACCTCCTGGTCCACCTGCCCCACTACTTCTCAGACGACCTGACTTCTCTGAAGGAACTCAAGGTGTCCTACAACCACCTGGGAGCCTTGCGGTTCAACAGCTTGCAGTACCTGGAGAACTTGGAGAAGCTGGACCTGAGTCACAACCGGGTGACTTCGATCGAGAGAGGAACTTTCCGGGGCCTCTCTGGGCTCAGACACCTCTACCTTCAGTCTAACAGGCTTACGGTGCTCTACAACGGCTTCTCCTTCATGCTCCAGAACCTTGAGGTCCTCCTTCTGAGCAACAACAACATCAGCGCCATTGAGCTGGAGGCTTTCATCTCCTTGCACAACATGAAGCTTCTGTCCCTGACGGGCAACCAGCTCATCCACCTCAAATTCAAGACGTTCCTGAACATCCAGACCATCAGCACCCATATCCAATTTGCAGGCAACCCGTGGATTTGCGACTGCGACCTACAGCGTGTTTTCGGCAAGATCATGAGTGTCCGGCACCTTCACGTGGATGACTACGAGAACATCACCTGCGCCAGCCCCTGGCAGCTGGCGGGGTCACCCCTCACGTCTGTGGACAGCCAGCTGTGCGTGGCAGAGACCGCCACTGTCCTGGTTATCACTGTCACTGTCTTGGTGACGGTGATCGCAGCTATTGTCATGGCAGAGAGGAACAGGAAGAAGAATCAGGGCAAGAACTGGAATGAGCCCGAAGGTCCCTTTGACTCAGAGAAATGAGATGGGGTTGTTGGGGAGGGAGGGACCACTAAGTTGGCCTTCTGGTGTTCTTCAAGCTCTGTCTTACTCTCACCCATAACTCTAGGCCCTCCTATTTGCTATGAGGTTGGAGTGCTAGCCTGCTTCTCCCATTCCCACCCCCCTCGTTCCTTGCAGTCATAGCCCCACCCTATTTCAAGCCCTGTAAACAAATGTCAGGATGAGGCTAGCCTTGTGTGGAATCACTGCCCCGTGACACTCCCTTCTTCTCACTGAGAAGGTGACTATAGGAAATGCATACCTCAGATGAACCTTCTCGTCTGGCCTCCCTCTGGAGTTGAGGGCCAACATTTCTGTGGCATGCTTTCCCATAGAAAGCAGGGCTGTCTTAAGCATGTGCGGTGCCGGAGTGCAAATATCTGCCCAGCGCCCCCCCCGTTGCCCAGTCCCAGGCGTGCAGGAGGGCAGAGTCGGCCGCCCGCCTCAGCGTCTCGCTGGCTCAGTTGCCCCCGAACTTGCGGCGTAGAGCCGCCCACAGCGGAAGAACCCGCCACAGCGCTTCGACCAATGGGCAGGCTCTTCCCCGGACTCAACTCTCAGGCCCCGGACTCTCAACCTGGCGCCCTTGAGAGCCCAGCGCCCGGGTGCCCCGCACCCCTAGCACCTATGGGTAAGACAGCCCTGATAGAAAGTAAGGCTAAAACAGATTAATCCGTTCCAGACTTTTAAAAACAACCCCTAAAACAGCAATTCCACATGAATTTTACTATCTAACGAGGACATTGATCCATAAAATGAAAGCAATAATCAATGTACTATACTATAAAACAAATAAGACAGTATTGTAGATGATAAAAATTTAATTCCCCCCCCCCTTACCCACACTGATGATAGTCATTGTTTGGATGGGGGGGGGCCTTTTATCGATTTCTGCAGTTACACCATCAATCAATCAGTAGCTGAATTGGGTTCCACACAGTCACAAAAACAAATTAACCGGAAAAGCCTCAGAAACAAAAATGCAAAATAAATAGCAAAAACAAAAACGCCAACCTGAATCCATTCCGGAAGTCCATTTGACTTCCGAAATGTTCAAAAACCAAGGCGAAGCTTCTGATTGGTGCAGGTGCCCTGGAAACAATAGCCGACAACCGCATTGGATGTCCGGCTTCTGAAAAACATTTGAAAACCGGAACTCTTACTTCTGGGTTTTCAGAGTTTGGGAACCAAGGCGTTTGTGAACCAAGGTACCACTGTACTTATTCCTTGCCTCTCCCTGATCCCATTGGGAGCTGCCTTTAGCCTCCTAAAACAGATGCTAAGCAGAGACCATCACAAAAGATCATAGGTGGGGACAGCTCCTCCCATTATTCAAGCACTTGATGCGATCTAGATTGGGGATGGGCAGAAGACAGATGGGAATCTGCTAGTAGATCTGAGTGATTTGGAATACACACACAGGGATTTTTGACTCTGAATTGTTAAAACATTGTTCCTAAACCTCAGCTACCTTGCGGGAGATCTTGGAGAGATGTAAAGGCTATGGAGTAAATTCAGAGTAAAGGTAAAGGTAAAGGGACCCCTGACCATTATGTCCAGTCGTGGCCGACTCTGGGGTTGGGGCGCTTATCTCGCTTTATTGGTCGAGGGAGCCGGCGTACAGTTTCCGGGTCATGTGGCCAGCAGGACTAAGCCGCTTCTGGCGAACCAGAGCAGCGCATGGAAACACCGTGTACCTTCCCAACAGAACGGTACCTATTTATCTCCTTGCACTTTGAGGAGCTTTCAAACTGCTAGGTTGGCAGGAGCAGGGACCGAGCAACAGGAGCGCACCCCATTGCGGGGTTTCGAACCGCCAACCTTCTGATTGGCAAGTCCTGGGCTCTGTGGTTTAACCCACAGCGCCACCCGTGTCCCTAAATTCAGAGTAGGGTCCCTAAGACAGTTGAATGGCATCTTATACACCTGCTTCCAGCATCTCCTGCAGCCAAGCTGGAGCCAAACGTATTGATCCTCTTTCTTTTGGAACCGTATCAGCGAGAAACTTTTGCAACTTTTGGGGGCTCTCTGCATGTTTTGGAACTGTGATCATGCATAGGGTCTGAAACAGCGAATGTCTTTTGCATCTGATTCTGTCCAGGGTGCTAGGAAAACACGAAGCAGACTGAGGTCTCCTCTGCAATAGAGGCACCCACTAAAAAGCAGGCACAATTCCTCATCTTATCCCGTTCATGTGTCCATAAGCCCACAGTTTCACACCAGATGCTGTTTCTCTGCAGGGACTGCAGCGGGAACACAACTGCTGCTACAATTTCCTGGATCTATTTTGCCCACGTTCCCAATTTGGAAAATGAACATCAAATGTACTGCTGGAGAACTGATTTTTTAAAAATGAAAATAATGTAAGGACTATCTCATGCCCCAAGCCAATGTCGTTATTCCAGTCAAGTGCTCATTTCCATAGCCCGGAGACTCTGAAGTGCGTCTTCAAGTCAGCACAATTCAAAATACATTCTGCGATTAATTTGAGAGACCCAGGCAATTGCCCTTTTTTTTTTTTGTACATCAGGCGGCTTCCTCTAGCCAAGCTGCAATTATCCGCCGAAAGAGCTCAAATGCCCCCATTCAATCTTCTGCCTTCTGATTGGAAATGTGAAGTGAGGTTACGGAAAGGCAACTGGAGTTGCCAGCAGGCCCTGTCTGTTTTCTGAAGCTCTCTTCATGCTTGCAAACATACAAAGGAGAAATGACACCTAACAGGCTAACAGATCTATTGTGGAGTAAGCCAGGGATAGGGACCTGCTAGCCTCTGGTGAAGGGTCACAAGTGTCTCCCTCTCCTGCTGTGACAAACTCTCCTCTCCCCTGGTCTCCCAGAATCAGAAAAGGGTGGAGGATAGGTTGGCTGCATGCAGACCTAATCTCAGATTGCTTGGAAAAAGCCTTGGCGAAGAGGGGACTTAGATGGCTGTGGGGAGGCAGGGACTTTAATAATAATAATAATAATAATAATAATAATAATAATAATAATAATAATAATAATAATTTTTATTTATACCCCGCCCTCCCCGGCCAGAGCCGGGCTCAGGGTGGCTAACACCAATAAAATCGCACTAAAAACATAATAGGGGAAAAAGAGAAGGAAAAAAAAACCACCACAATTTAAAACACAGGCTAAAATGCAATTTAAAATGCAGCCTCATTTTAAAATAGCCGATAAATCAAGACCATAAGGGGAGGGAAAAATAAAGGTCAGACCTAGTCCAAACCAAAGGCCAGGCGGAACAGCTCTGTCTTGCAGGCCCTGTGCAAAGATGTCAAGTCCCACAGGGCCTTAGTCTCCTGTGACAGAGCGTTCCACCACGTCGGGGCCAGCGCTGAAAAGGCCCTGGCCCTAGTTGAAACCAATTTAACCTCCTTGAGGCTCGGGACCTCCAAAGTGTTGTTATTTGTGGACCTTAAGGTCCTCCGCGGGGCATAACAGGAGAGGCGGCCCCGTAGGTACGTGGGTCCTAGGCTGCATAGGGCTTTAAAGGTCAAAACCAGCACCTTAAACCTGACCCTGTACTCCACCGGGAGCCAGTGCAGTTGGTGATGAATGTGATCCAGTGATCCTTTTCGTCTTAGCAGCTGATTTTCATGGAGTAAGACCTGCCAGAGATGAGTTGCTGTGCTCATTAGGCTTCACCTTCCTGTGCAGATTGTGTTTTTTGTAGGATGTGATCCATGAGAAGCAGTCAAGTGCAACATTCCTTGTAATGCTAGAGAAGAGATGCGAGGGAATGTTTGGTCCAGCCAGTCAAAACTTCCTGTTCCTCCTGGCTGGAGCATCTTTCCTTTTGCATGTGGTAGAAGGTGGGTGTGGCCTTACCTGTCCAGGTAACAAAAGGACGAGTCACACAGCACCTCTCCCTTCTTTTTTTGACTTCCTTCTTCGTTTGACCAGCTTTTAGCTAGGACTCCTCTGAGATTATTCCCCCATATGGGGTAGATCCACATGTACATATTTGAAACTAAGTCTGCCTTCCGGAATCCAACTGGGAACTGATGTGAGTAAACTTATTTTATTGACTTCCAATAAGATTGTGGCGTCTTTATTCTTTTAAGAGGGATTCAAGGGAACTTACCAGGAACGCAAAAATTCAATCTGAGACAGATTGAATTGTATAACAGTGAGAGGCTCACACGAGCCTGCAACCAGCTATCAGCTGTGCATGTAAAAAAGGGGAATGTCACTCTGCTACATAAAGGAACTCTGTCTCCCTTGCTTACCTCTCAGTTCAGCTTGGCTTTTCCCTTCACAACAAGCAATGATAGCGCAGTAGATTGCTGCCCAGGCCTCGAAGATGGCCAGCATCTCTCTCACTTTTTTATCCCTTAGCCTTGTCTACAACATCAGTATGATGATGATGATGATGATGATGATGATGATGAACCTTATCAACCCAGAGAGATCATCCCTGGCCTGCCTTTGCTGGGAGGGTGGAGAATTTCTCTCACTTCCTGCTCGTCATTCCAGGGCCCCTTCGCTCAAGAGCTCCCTCTCCTTTGCTTCCTAATGCCTCCCTAGATATTTCCATAGCACATTCTGTACTGTACAAAATGTGGCCAGACGATATTTGCCAGAGCAACTGCCTTAATGGGTGGATATTGCATAAAAATAAAATAAAAATCCAATTCCAGTTTTGTTTCTTTTTCTTTTTTTTAAATGCTCAGGGAAGCTGTACCTCAAAGGCAAATATTGTGTTAGCGGATGTGTCGGTTCTTCTGACAGCTTTTCAGCTTACATTTTCATTGCCTGAAGTGCAGTATTTATCTTCTGCAGTTGTGGTTCGCTGTCACCAGAGGGTGCACTTTACTAACTATTCCTTCTCTGTCCTTTCTTTTCCTGGTGATTGGGAATGCAGCTAATGGGAGCATCTATACAATTACACCTGTGTAGGGAAACGTTGACAGCTATGTGTGGCGGTCAATGCTGTAAGATCTGGACTCCCTCCATGCAGACTGAAGGTGTAAATAGGTGAATGAACCCTATTTCTTACAGCGATGAGAATCTCCACCGTGTCTTGAATTTAGGGAAGCTTTTAATGTTTGATGCATTACTGTATTTTAATATTTTGTTGAAAGCCACCCAGAGTCGCTGGGGAAGCCCAGCCAGATGGGCGGGGTATAAATAAATTATTATTATTATTATTATTATTATTATTATTATTATTATTATTGAATTCTCCAGAGGCACACAGACCCTGGAACCCCCTGGGCTCTTTCCACTGCTTGGTGGAGAGAGGGGGAGGCACCCAATTTTTGTAACTTTTTAAATTTTCCTTCTGATTCTGTGATTCTAATTTTTGTTGGTTGGGGGGGGGGGGCAGAGTGATCTGTCCTCATTTTTTAAAAATCAGCTCTTTTCTGCTTTGAGAAGTGGTGTGTCCCCCCCCCACCTCTCTTTCAATTCCCAAACAGCTTTCCCTGACCAAATGGTGGTAGTGATGGCAGCAGCCGAGGAATGCTTTGTAGAAGGAACTTGTTGACCAGAGACGTTTTGCAAACGCCTGTTGGATTTCTGCATGCTTCCCTCCTCGCCACAGTTGACGTCATGCAGGCCCGATTTTCTCAGGCTGCTTGGCTGCGGACTTTAACCTCTCAACATCTCACCTCCAAAGCTAGGCCTTCCGGTCTCTTGAGGCCATGGAGGTACTCGGATTGGCTCTTGCCTTTTGGTAAGATCTCCCTGTTGGCTTTTAGGGCTGCCTGTTTATTAAGATGGGGGCAAGACTTTTTGTCTGCGGAAGGGCAGGAGATTACATACTTAGCAGACTGCGCCATCATCTGCAGCTTTGGGGGAAAGTGGGGTTGGGAATGGATTCAGAAAAAAATTAATGCAGGCACTATAGAAGAACTCCCAAAGTACATGAAAGCAATCTCTCTCCTCATCTTCTCCAGGAGTTCAAAGCACACTCTTATTTATTATGTATTTAGCAAGACAGGGACTGCGTACGCAATGTCTATCTTGAAACAGCTCGGTTATTCTTTTTCTCAATCAGATGGAAACTGGTTTTGGGGAGGGGGGGAGGAACCGTCAAAAGGCAGTGCGTCATATGAAGCAACAGGCTGGATACAGGATAGATCTGGATTGTGGTGAGTATCTTATGTGCACCACTTATGAAACCAGTTGCAGAAGAGCACCGGATGCAGATTAAACGGGAATGTGTACACAGCCAGCATGAGATTCCCTTTCTCTTCTCGCCCCCCCACCAGCACCAGAACTAGTTCAATAGGCTGGGTGTGATTGTTTTCTGTCCACTTCTGATTGTATTTATTTTAGTTGATTCATCACACCTACCGTATTTTTCGCTCTATAAGACGCACCAGAGCATAAGAGGCACCTAGTTTTTGGAGGAGGAAAACAAGAAAAAAAATATTCTGAATCTCAGAAGCCAGAACAGCAAGAGGGATCACTGCGCGACGAAAGCAGCGATCCCTCTTGCTGTTCTGGCTTCTGGGATAGCTGCGCAGCCTGCATTCACTCCATAAGACGCACACACATTTCCCCTTACTTTTTAGGAGGGAAAAAGTGAGTCTTATAGAGCAAAAAATATGGTATATCCCATCTTTCCTTCAGGGACTTCAAGGTGGCATATATATAGCAGACCCTCCAAGTGACCCTATTTTCCAGGGACAGTCCCGGATTTACAGAAGCAATCCCAGTTTCTGATTTGATCCCAGAATGTCCCGCTTTTCCTTAGGATGTCCCTATTTTCATCGGAGAAATGTTGGTGGGTACGGAGTTATGCAATCCTTCAGCCAAGGAGATAAGTAACTATGCAACCTTGAGAAGATGTCTGAAGGCAGCTCTGCATAGGGAAGTTTTTTTAATGTTTAATGTTTTATTATGTTTTCATATGTGTTGGAAGCTGCCCAGAATGGCTTGAATACCTGCTGTAAAACAGTCCCCTAACTAAACTGAAAGGGCACCTTACTGGTGAGGAAGTTTGAGTTCAGTGTTGTGCGGAATTTTCTCAACCTTTTATAGGGTTTTGAAATATATATATAAAATGCCCTGGTTGGAGTCCAACAAAGTATGAAGAGCCACAAGTCTCCAATTTTGGCTGTGCACATGCCAAACCTTTAAGTCACGTGGCTTCCCCTGCCAAATAATCCTGTGAGCTGTAGTTTACCCCCACAGAGCTGCAATTCCCAGCATGCTTAACAAACCACAGCTCCCAGGATTTTGGGGGACAACCATGGGCTTTAAATGTATCTTGTGGCTGTAAGCATTGGCTCCTCACATGGCAGACAATTAAAGCATCCCCCCAAGGATTCTGGGAACTGTAGTTTGTTAAGGGTTCTGGCATTGTCTTACTTAAGGCCTCTGTGATGGGTAAACTAGCGTTCCCGGGGCTCCTTGGTGGAAAGGGAATACGCTTTAAACATATGGTGTGTATTCAGTCTTTGTGGTTTGAAAAAAAACCCCTCACCTCTCCCCCTCTCTTTAAAATAAAGAATTGACGTCCTTAGATGAAAAAAACCTTGAGTGGTACCTTACCAACGAACAGATTTATTATGAGATAATCCTTTACGGCATAAGCCACAATAAATCTGTTACTCTTTATGATGCCGCAAGGCTTGGTTTATAGTGTGTGCTTTTTGCTGCAGACTAACGCAGCTAGCCCTCTGGAAATTGTCACAATGGACGACGGAGAGCAGGTGGGAAATATCGTCCTGGCATCTGGTTGTATTAGCAGCTGCTGAGGTCTGGATGGAAAAATATCTCTATATTCCTTGCATCAAGTGCAGGGATGCTTCATTCCATGTTGTAATACAGGGGCAAACATCCTTTCGCCATCAAAGACTGCATTCCCTTGCAGGGGGAATTGTGTGTGTGTGTGTGTGTGTGTGTGCCCCAGACACAAGTGTCCTGGATTAGCTATGTAAAGATTATCTTGCTTCTGTTTCCAGGATGGCTACCTCAGATTAAAATCCCCATGCCTAAGCAGGTCTAGTTGAGCAACACTGCTAGCCAAAGGGTTTGTATTTATTTTGATTTATAGTATATTCAATACCTCAAGGGCTGCCTCTTTCCATATGAACCAACCCGGACTCTGAGATCATCTTCTGAGGCCCTCTTTCGTGTGCTCCTCCTCGAGAGGTCTGGAGGGTGGCAACACAAGAACAGGGCCTTCTCTGCAGTGGCTCCCTGTCTGTGGAATGCTCTCCTCAGGGAAGTTTGCCTGGCACCTTCATTATACACCTTTAGGTGCCAGGCAAAAATGTTCCTTTTTAACCAGGCCTTCAGTTGACCTGATCAACACCACATACCCTTTAAAATGTGGCTCTTTCTTGGGGGTGTGTGTTATTTGATTATTGTTTTTATTTTGATTTTACATATTGTGATCTTTTCTGAGGCCTCCGGGTACAGGGCGGTATATAAATTCAATAAATTCAATAAATGAAGAACAGGAAACTAAGAAAAAAAGAAAAGAAAAAGGGGGCGTCTTTATCTTTAGAGATTTCACTTAAAGGTAAAGGTAAAACAAGCAAAATCTGGGGTTCATCCGTTGGAAATAGCATCCTGGTGGAATTTCCGAAAAGCAGTACGGAATTTCCCTCCTGAGAAAGGGCAAGTAATCAATTTAATGATGATGTGGATGATATTGTTATATATTTTTCGGGGGGGGGGTGATTAAGAAACAACAGAGGGCTACTGGCAATACAGTGGTACCTTGGGTTAAGTACTTAATTCGTTCCGGAGGTCCGTTCTTAACCTGAAACTGTTCTTAACCTGAAGCACCACTTTAGCTAATGGGGCCTCCTGCTGCTGCTGCGACGCCGGAGCACAATTTCTGTTCTCATCCTGAGGTAAAGTTCTTAACCTGAAGCACTATTTCTGGGTTAGCAGAGTCTGTAACCTGAAGGTACCACTGTACAGGAGAACTGTCCTCCCCACTTGCCTTGGGGTGTGAACAGAGACAGGGAGTTTGGAAGGCTTGACAGCGTAACTGGGTGACAAGAAAAGGGAGTATTTTAGCAGGGCATTCTGGGAAGAAGAGAGGCTGGGATCCATCTTCGGCAGGCTGGCTGGGAGAGATACCTGGGACCCCATGGCTGCACTGCTGTGGGGCACAAGCCCCCCTTGAAACGACCATGTTGTAAGACCTGGACTCCCTTCACTCAGACTGAAGGTGTAAATAAATAAATCATATTTCTTAAAGCTACGACAGTCTCTGCCGTGTCTCAGTTCTCCAAATGAACACAGACCCCAGGTGAGTGCCTGGAAGCCCCTGGACTCTTGCCACCGCCAGCAGAGAGAGGGGGAGGCACCCAACTTTCGTAACAATATTTTAGATAAGGACATGCTTTTGCTTTGTAAAGTGCGCAGTGGCCTCTCGCCCTCACTTCAACCGCTCATTTTCGTTCGCCTCCCCCTTTCTCCCTTTCCAGTTCCACCACCAAAATTCACAGTCGGGCAAGAAGACCTTTATTTAGGCGGACCAACCACAAAATAGGGAGCGAGCTTTCAAGTTCTCCAGAAACCCTTCCTTGGGAGAGATGCTACGCAAAGCAGTCAAAGGGGCGGGGAGACAGAAGAAGAGGAGACATATTATTGGCTTAGCCCCAAGTTTTCTGCACTTAGATTCAGTCTTAAGATGGCAAACTTGGTTGGATTAACCTTTTCTAGGTGTTGCAAGAGACAAAGAGGCAATGGGAGAACCACCCAGTTTCTGTTAATTCTAAAACCAGCCGTTACCCTGTCTCCGGCCTTAAAAGCGAAACACACTGTCTCCGTCTAAGGCAGAGAATTGAGTAGGTGGAGAGGAGCATGGCAGTCTTCCTATGATCAAAGCCGGAGATTTATTTCAGGCGATAAAGTCAAGTGAAGCTAAATTTGGTAGCGTTACCTAGTGGCTGGAGGGCACGTGGTCCTCCACAAGTCCCCCTTGAGGTGGTAGAAAAACCATCTTCATTTGACTGTAGCTCTTGTTTCCGAACAGCTAGATTCAATAATCTTCAAGGCACATAAAAAACAAAGGAAGCCATGTTGGTCTGTAATAATCCCCCCCTCTTTAGATTGTTCTGTGCTTTTCGACAAACACCTGTGGATCATGTTCATTTAATCCCTGTGTGTACAATGGCTGCACGTATCAGCTAAAGCGAGACGTGTGTCTGTCAGAGGCAGGGCCTTATCGGTGGTGGTGCCTCATGCAGCACAGCAGCAGTTCTCTGTGGGTTCCTGAGAGGCTCCCGAGGGGTGTGGCTGGTGCGTAGCTTCTTTAAAAAGCCCACAAAGCAGGCCCTTTTGTGTAGCTTCATAGGTGTTCAAGGACACGCTGCAGTTGCTTGAGAGAGCAGACCTCTGTACATACTCAGAGGTACTCTTGTTATAGAACAATTGCTTCTTTAAAGGGGCAAGTCAGAGGAAATGGTACTAAATAGGCATGCTTTAGAAAGGAAAAGAAAATAGAAGACCCAACAGTATCTTCAAGAGATTTTTTCTTCTTACTTACACTGCCACTTAAGCAACCGACAACCCCCTGTTACATAACTACAACGGGTTGTGGGTTGAAGCTCTCTCTGTGTATTTTTTTATATAAAAAAATTCTCGTTTAAATTGGACGGCCATTGCTAGCGCATGGGCATAGCTCAGGGGGTCTTCACAGTAGTAACCCGAGAAATCCAGGAGTTTTAAATGAAAACTGCAGCTCATTTAGGCTTCCGCTCCTGTTTAGGACAGGTGTCCCGAGTTCATTTTCCGCAGCTTGGCAGGCAAATTCTCATGATCTAACGCCGCTCCCAAGGTGAGCAAGGCTTGAGGCCTTTGCTGGAGTTCGAGGTTCCCGGTGGAGCGAGCCAGCAGCTCCGATTTGGTTTTGAAGGCTGCCGACATCAGCTTCTCGCCCCCGTCTTCTGTGCCGCAGACGGAGGTGATCTGCTGGATTTTGAGCAGATCTCCCGTGCTACATGCTTTCTCCACGTTGCTGGAGCAGAGGCTGAGAACCCCTCTGTGGAGCTCCCGTTTCCCAGAGCAGATTTTCTGGAATTTGCTGGGGAGCCTGTTGCCCTTTTCTTCGAAAAAATCGAGGCAATCGAGGGAGGAGATCTTTTCCCTCCGGCTTCTGTTGCTCCCTGTCGGCGTGTTCAAAGGCGAAGGGAGAGAGAGGTTTTCTTCCTGCTCCTTCACGCTGTAGGGGGGAGTGGGGACTTCAAACGTTCCGTGGAACTGAGAGTAATCCACACGGAAGAAACCATCTTCCAGCGACATCACAGGGAGGAACCGGTGGCCCCAGAGAACTTCATCTTCTGTGTAGGAGGTCCTGGCTTGGCAAGTCATCCCTAAGAGACCAAGAGAATTATTATTATTATTATTATTATTATTATTATTATTATTATTATTATTAATTATTTATACCCCGCCCGTCTGGCTGAGTTTCCCCAGCCACTCTGGGCGGCTCCCAATCAAGTGTTAAAAACAGTACAGCATTAAATATTAAAAACTTCCCTAAACAGGGCTGCCTTCAGATGTCTTTTAAAGATAGGATAGCTGCTTATTTCCTTCACATCTGCTGGAAGGGCGTTCCACAGGGCCGGCGCCACTACCGAGAAGGCCCTCTGCCTGGTCCCTGTAACCTCACTTCTCGCAATGAGGGAACCACCAGAAGGCCCTCGGCGCTGGACCTCAGTGTCCGGGCTGAACAATGGGGGTGGAGATGGTCCTTCTGGTATACTGGACCGAGGCCGTTTAGGGCTTTAAAGGTCAGCACCAACACTTTGAATTGTGCTCGGAAACATACTGGGAGCCAATGTAGGTCTCTCAGGACTGGTGTTATGTGGTCTCGGCGGCCACTCCCAGTCACCAGTCTAGCTGCCGCATTCTGGATTACTTGTAGTTTCCGGGTCACCTTCAAAGGTAGCCCCACATAGAGCACATTGCAGTAGTCCAAGCAGGAGATAACCAGAGCATGCACCACTCTGACGAGACAGTCCACCAGCAGGTAGACAGCTGTCCTGGACACAGAATTGACCTGTGCCTCCATGGGCAGCTGCGAGTTCAAAATGACTCCCAGGCTGTGCACCTGGTCCTTCAGGGGCACAGTTACCCCATTCAGGACCAGGGAATCCCCCACACCCTCCCGCCCCCTGTCCCCCCAAAACAGTACTTCTGTCTTGTCAGAATTCAATCTCAATGCATGGACAGGATCAGTGTGGCTTGATTTTCAAAGTATGGTGCCATGGGAAAATGCAGTTTCCCCAGATCCCCAGACCACTCCTGTGCTGGACAGCTCCTTTAATTCTTCCTACCTAAAGCATCTAGAGATAATAATAATAATAAGAAGAAGAATAATAAATTTTATTTATACCCCATCCTCCCCGGCCAGAGCCGGGCTCAGGGCGGCTAACACCAATAAAATCACGGTAAAAACATAATAGGGGAAAAAGAGATGGGGGGACCCCAATTTAAAATACAGGTTAAAATGCAATTTAAAATGCAGCCTCATTTTAAAGTAGCTGATAAATCAAGACCATAAGGGGAGGGAAACATAAGGGTCAGACAGAGTCCAAACCAAAGGCCAGGCGGAACAGCTCTGTCTTTCAGGCCCTGCGGAAAGATGTCGAGCCCTGCAGGGCCCTAGTCTCTTGTGACAGAGTGTTCCACCATGTCGGGGCCAGTGCTGAAAAGGCCCTGGCCCTAGTTGAAACCAATCTAACCTCCTTTAGGCTCAGGACCTCCAAAGTATTGTTATTTGTTGACCTTAAGGTCCTCCGTGGGGCATACCAGGAGAGGCGGTCCCGTAGGTACTTGGGTCCTAGGCTGCATAGGGCTTTGAAGGTCAAAATCAGCACCTTAAACCTGACCCTATACTCCACCGGGAGCCAATGCAGTTGGTAAAGCACTGGATGAATGCGATCCCGCGGCAAGGACCCCGTAAGGAGCCTCGCCGTGGCACTCTGCACCCGCTGGAGTTTCTGGGTCAGCTTCAAGGGCAGCCCCGCGTAGAGCGAGTTACAATAATCAAGCCTGGAGGTGACTGTCACATGGATCACTGTGGCCAGATCAGGGTGAGAAAGGTAAGGGACCAACCGCTTAATACGGTGGAGATGGGAAAATGCCGCCTTTGCTGTGGCTGCAGCCTGCGCCTCCATGGAAAGAGAGGTGTCGATTAATTTCTTGACCCCCCCCCCAACCTCCAATTTTGGGGGTCTTCAGCATGGAGCCTGCCCTTGTAACCAAGAAGAGATGGGGCAAGCAAACTGCAAACTCTCGCACGTTGTCCTTTGTTACCTGGGCAGGTAAGGTCACGCCCACCTCTAGTCACATGCGAAGGAAGTATGTCCCAGCCAGGAGGAAACAGGAAGTTTTCGACTGGCTGGGCCAAACATTCCCCTGCATGTCCACTCTAGGAAAACAAGGAATGTTGTACTTGACTGCTACTTATGTATCACATCCCACACCCCTTCCTTCCTAGGGTCAGCTAAACCCATGTGCAAATGCCACTCTTACAAGGGGCATTTGGGGAGCAGCAGCAGCAGCATCCTACCTTCCTATTCTTCCCCACCCTGTCCCATGTTGGCTATTTCCTGTCTCTCTGCAATGATATTACGCAAATCCATGAGCTACCTGCTCCATCGTTCATCTCCCCTGCTATTAGAGAAGACCTGGTTAATTTGAGCTACTCGGGGAGACACAGCCTGAAGGATAGTCTGCTCTAATATCAGATGGCAACAAATGACAGTGAGTGATTGATGATCTAGGACTGCAGGAATTCTTGGGGAAGGGAAAAGACGTGTCTCTCCTGTCATTTGAGATTAGCACTGGCAGTAAAAATGTGGCTATTAGTGTGTCACACCCTATATTAAACATTCACCGTATTATTAAAGAATAAATATACATATTAGGGACAAATGCCCTGATCCGGAGAATGGAGTTTGCATATGTGGATCTACCACACTGGGTGTGCATCAGCTTGTTGTGTGTGTGCAAAATTGCATCCAGCAACTTGGAAATAATTGCATCAATGTATGTAGTTCCCCATTCTGATCCCAGCATAGAAAACTATGCACCAGTTTGTGCTGCTGGCATTCTCCATTGGTACGACAGTGTGCAAAGCAGCTGTCTGTCTCTTCTGTGATTCTCAGGATTGGCGTTATAAAGCCATGCTTAGCTTTGCCTGAGCAATTGCCCAAAGGCCCTTTCTGCTCGAAAAAGACAAAGTCCCTTCTGAGCTGCACGAACGCCGAGATGAAAAATAATTAGAACTACAACATTAACAACATTAATAAAATCCGCACCCAGGCAACCCTAATCCCGTGACGAGAAAAGCTCTGTGGGGTGATCTGTATAAATCATGCAAATCAAACCTATTTTAGTATCTTCTCTTACTTTGCTTAATGCCTGCTCTTATATTGTACGCTTATCTGTTTTGTGTATAGGCTGCTCCCTACGAAGCATCTTGAATTCATGATACAATTAAAACATACATAAAACAATTGCATTGCATATTTAGGGGGGAAAACAATACCACACAACTTCAAGCCCAATACAGATTCCGACTGTTATAAAAATATCTGCTTGGAATGCTTCTTGAAAAAGGAAAGCATTTAACAGATGTCAAAAATACAAAAGAAACAGCATAACATAGCAGTTTTATTTTAGATGGTGTGTTTTATTTTGCACAGTGCACAGTTTTGTTTTGAAAAACCATCTTCCATAATTTAGACTGCAATCTTGTACGCCAGGTGTGAGGAACCTCTGGCCCCCCAGATGTTGCTGAACTACAATTCCCATCACCCCGGCCATTGGCCATGCTTGTGGGGGCTGATGGGAGTTGTAGTTCAGCAACAGTGGGAGGACTGGAGGTTCCCCACACCTGCTTTACATACTCACTTGGGAGTAAGCCTTATTGAACTCCATGGGACTTATTTCTGAGTGCACAGGATTGCACCATTATACTGAATTGTGGATAAGGAGGGCGAGGAGCTATGAATCTTGTTTAGCCACCGCCCTGGCTTCTGATTCCAGTAAGGCATTGCCTACATGCTTTCAGGTGTGCCTTCATACCCTGAGTGTTCGAAATTTGCTTTAAAAGAAAAAAGAAAAGAAACAAAACTGTGATTCTCAGGTAGTGAAATTCTGAGCCCCAAACCATGCTCTGTGTGAAACTGCAATGTTCACAGTCTGTCTGAAGTCCCACTGTAGCGTTAGCAGAAAAAGCTTCCTTCTAAAAGCTGCCTTAAGCAGCTATGGTTGGAACTACTGGGCTGGACTCAAAGGTAGCCCAATGCTAGATTTACTTATAAGCTAAACAAGCTATAGCTTAGGGCCCCACTCTCTTGGAGGCCCCCCAAAAAAATTAAAAGAAAAAAAGGATGTACATTTCCAAAATATAAGACAAAACAAGGAATTAAATAAAACCTACATACAGCAACAGTGTTTTGTTTTGGGTTGTGTAGGCTCCTATGATGTAAATCATGGGCCCCGCCTGCTAACCTGCTCCCTAAAATATCACTGGTTTGCTCATTTCTCATCACTGGTTTGCTCATTTATATATTTCAGAATATAGGGTGCCTACATTCTGCATGTGCAAATGGCTTTAGATACCTATTAGGTCCATAAATTACCATATAGCCTATATTCAACACAAAAAACAGTGATGATTTGTTGTTGACAAAGGACAGCTGGACATATAAAGGGCCCCATTACTTTCAGTAGCTTAAAGGTAAAGGTACCCCTGCCCGTACGGGCCAGTCGTGTCCGACTCTAGGGTTATGCACCCTTCTCACTTAAGAGGCCGAGGGCCAGCACTGTCCGGAGACACTTCCGGGTCATGTGGCCAGCATGACTAAGCCGCTTCTGGCGAACCAGAGCAGCACACAGAAACGCCATTTACCTTCCCGCTATAAAGCGGTACCTATTTATCTACTTGCACTTAGGGGTGCTTTCGAATTGCTAGGTTGGCAGGAGCTGGGACCGAAAGACGGGAGCTCACCCCGCCGCGGGGATTCGAACCGCCGACCATACGATCGGCAAGTCCTAGGCACTGAGGTTTTACCCACAGTGCCACCCGCATCCCTGAGGTAGCCCCACTGAAATCCATGGGACAAGTTAGTCATGGCACCGATTTCAGTGGGACTAGCTAACATCTCTGCCTTCACGAGACAGGAAGGGCAGCATATGGCTTTACAAAGGGGGACGAGAGAGTGAGCGAATCAGAGCTAAGTTTGCACAGTTCATCCATCAGTTCTGTTTCCTATGGAGGTAACAAATCACCTGCTGTTCCATCTGGTGACAGTCAGTCTCCGGGCGGCCTTTATTGACTTAGCTAGATTTGCTTATGTGCTTTCCATTAACCCCCTTTTAACTGCCACATTCAGCCGGGCGGTTCTGGAGGTTGCAAGATGCATAATGGAGAAGGATGCTCTCGCGAGCGGACGCGGAATGCACATTAAGATAAAACGTCGGGAAAGCCTTTCTCCGTTTTCATGCATGCTCAGGGGTTTTGTTCAAGCCCAAGAGCTGGTTCTGAATAGTAGAGATGACCCTCTGGGCAACACGGGGAACCTCTGAACACAGAGGTCCCAGAGAGGAATCACAGCCCGGTCTTCCTCCTGCTGCTCAGTGCCACAATTCTTCTAGGATTTAGGAGACAAGGGCTATGGTGATGCCATCCCAAGCAGTGAGAAGCTCTTGAGTTCCAGGGGCTTACCCATGGTTTGGTTTCCATGGAACAGAGGTCAGCATAGATTGTGGTGTCTTTAGGATATATTGACTGGGAGTGGCCACCGAGACCATATAACACTTGTCCTGAAAGACCTACATTGGCTCCCAGTATGTTTCCAAGCACAATTCAAAGTGTTGGTGCTGACCTTTAAAGCCCTAAACGGCCTCAAAGGCCCAGTATACCTGAAGGAGCTTCTCCACCCCCATCATTCAGCCCAGACATGGAGGTCCAGCTCCGAAGGCCTTCTGGCATTTCCATCCCTGCGAGAAGTGAGGTTACAGGGAACCAGGTAGAGGGCCTTCTTGGTAGTGGCGCCTGCCCTATGGAACGCCCTCCCATCAGATGTCAAGGAAATAAACTATATGCAGTGGTTTTTTTCTGGGGGTACACAGGGGTACACATACTCCTAAACATATTGTGAATCTAAGTTTGACCTCATTGAGGGGCAGTATTTCAATATGAGTGGGAAAATGAGAGTACCCCTAAACATTTTTTAATAGGAAAAAAAGCACGTCCTTCCACAGTTGGGATATAGATTTCCAGGATGGAGCTGATCATGGTGAGGGTTTGCCAAATGTGCCTTCCTCTTGGCACATTTCTCCCTTTTGTCCTGAGTTCAAGCATCTTCAAAGCCCATGACACCTTTGGTAAAGGCTGTTCTCCAACTGGAGCGCTCACAGGCCGGTGTTCCCAAGGTGTCAGTGTTTATACTACATTTTCTTAAGATTTGCCTTGAGAGAGTCTTTAAACCTCTTTTGCTGACCACCAGCATTACGCTTTCCATTTTTATGTTCAGAATAGAGTAGTTGCTTTGGAAGATGATAATCAGGCATCTGCACAACATGAACAGCTGACCCTGCTTTCCCCCCAGGTGGACCTTTGGACCACATCATCTCATGAACAATCTTTGAGCAAGTGTGGGGTGTCACTGGTGGGCGGGGCCAGGGGAAAAGGGGGTGGAGCAAGAGGTGTGACTCTTACCTCTGTACAGGAAGCTACATTCCAGCCTTACGGAAGCCAGATGTTTCTACAGCCCCCACCCTCCTGCCTTGCCAATATTTTCATCTTCCATCCAGGCAAGGAAGAAGCATTATCACAGATCAAAAATACAGTCTGGCCAGGGAAAAGTGCTTGAGGGAGTGTGCAGAGCAGGCCAGGGAGGGGTCTAGGGAAGAGAGGGATGTCCCAGAGCTTCCCTATAGGGCTGCACTCTGCCTGGGGGCTGGAGACTCCCTGCACCTGATTTAAGAAGTGTAAATTACGCTTGACGTTACATTTGATTAACGTATAATTTCCTATTTAAAATGTCAAATGACATTTACGCAGCAAGGATGGTTGGGCTGGAACGCATCCACAAAATTAATTGCGCTTCTCGTGGCTTTGACATTCAGCTACTGAACTGTGTTTTTCAGGACTTGGACGAAAACACCAGGAGAATCCTTTGCCAAGCAAATCTCCCCTTTGCTTGGATTTGTGCTGTATTCTTCTTACATTCTCGGAGAGCCAAAGTGGCATAGCGGCTAATGTGCTGTACTTGGGTAAAGCTGCAAATCCCCGCTCAGTTGTGGGTGACCTTGGGCTGCAAGCCCTACTTTGCAGGGTTGTTGTTGTGAAGCTAAAATGGGTGGGGAGGAAACAATGTGCCGTACTCTGAGATTGCTGGAAAAAGAGTGGGACAAAAATATAATAAATACGTACACCCACTCTTCCCCTTCATCTGCTCTGTTAACTCTGTTTAAAGTTGATGGGGCCTAACAATATTACCCATATTATCAAGGGCTCATTTCCCTGTGTGCTCACTAATATCATAGGATCATAAATGTCAGAGGATGGTGTCTAAGAACTGGAGGAGGGAGCCTTATCAGCCATCTAGTCTATTCCCTCGCTTGATGCAGGAGAGCCAAAGAGTTAAAGCACCACCAGGGCACAGCCATCACCTGCTAAGAAAAGCTGTTCAAAGGCCAAATGGGGATCGTCCTTCTATCTGCCTATATACATAAAAATGGAAGGCTGTTGTCATGTTGCAGTTCATGTGGCCACCAACAGGTGGCCACATCAACTCCAACATGACCACAGGATGTCAGGTGGCCTAGGCTGCAGCTGTCTTCATTGGAGGGGGAAGCACCTCCAATGGTTGTGGGGATAGGCAATGGGATGGGTGAGGTATAAAGGTAAGGAAGGTTTGGCCAACGTGGGTCTTGGTGGGTAGACAGGGTTGGTGAGCAGAGTGAGGAGCAATGGCAGCCCCTGGTGAAGCAATAAATAAGTAATGACTGCGCAAGTCAGACAACTTATATTAAAGTCAGTGCTGTTTAAATTTCAAAGACCAAATTTAAAACAACAACAACACGAGGGACATGTCAGCGGAAGAGCATTTTGTAGATTAGCAGTCGAAATCTAACAATTGGAAAGTCTAGTAGCTAATGACCACAGAGCTGCAAATTTCTAGATAGGGAGACTTAGACCATAGAAATGTAACTGGTGGAGAGAGGGCTCTGTGTAATGTCATTTCCCCTGCTTCCAGTGGTGGGAAGAAACGGGAGATATAAAACCTTCTCATCCTCTGTCTGCCTGTCTTTCTCTGTCTCTCTTTCTCTCTTTCTCACAATATCTTTGATGCAGACAGATATCTATCTGTACTCTCCCCGAGCGCAGACTCCATTTCTGTATTTAACTATGGTTGTTGAAACCAAGAAGTATTTTACCTGCACAATTTTGCTGCTGCCTTTGCTGTGTTCCCGTGCAAGACTGTCAAGTAAGTAAACAATATATTTTAAGCTTACCTTATAAATCGGGTCCTCCCTTAAAGAGGGCATGCACTGCGGTGAGACCTGGAAACCGACACCCTTTGTTGTGGGTGAGTATGATTGGTCAGCCACAATACCCGATTGCTAGGTTCCTCGTAGCTGGGTGCAATCTGGCTAATGGGATGCAGTCCAAACGGTTTGAGGGACCTATTTATGCCCACGCACGTGACCCAGAGCATCCTCTTTCGGCGCGTGCATTCGGAATACCCAACCACCTCTCCCTATTTTTAGGGCTTTGCACTTGACCTTGCTATGCCGTTGTGTGTCATCTGTCGTTGGGACAGGGGCACGGCAGGAATTTTCCCCACTTGGCTGATTGGCTGTTGCCATTTGGGTTTCGCCTGCCGCGTAGCACATCATCATAACTTGTAAGGTTGCAGATAGGCTCTGGTTCAGGTGATAGGGATGGCAGAACCCTCTTGCCATCCCTAAGTGAAGGGTATTCCGTTAAAGGAATCCGGTGACTCGATGGTTTGGTCAAGCCCTGAGAGGGGTTTGTGCCCGTGCCTGAGTCCAGGGGGACATTTGGGTGGCGGAGATAGCCTGTTCCCGGCTTTCTGCTTATCCCGGTGTTCACCCTTGGCTGACCTATGCTGGAACCCTGGGTCAGTGCTACCTGCAAGGCAGGGAGCTAGTCGAACCAGAGCCTATGCAACCAATCACTTTCTGTAATCAATAAAGTTGTGGCCTAAATTCTGCCAAAAATCAAAACCAAAACTTGAGTCAAGTGTGAATTTATTTAGAGGGGAGGTTTCTGGGTCTGAACATGCAAATTGTTGCCTGATTCTTTTATTAAGAGGGAAACAAAGGGGAAGCCAACCTATTTCGTTAGCTGGGATTGCCTCATAAAACGAAAGGCTTCTCAGCGTAGTTTCAGTCTTCTATATTCTGCTGCCAAGCACCAGGTTTTAATACTCCACTCAACCCCCACACCCATGGGAGATTGGAGGGATGAATTGCGACTAATATAGCCTCCCCTGCCCATTGATAAACCATCCCACACATTTTGCCTGCCTAGCTGGCTTAAGAGCTGCTGCAACTTCACACAGAGCAGTTTTCAAAGTGCAGCGGGGAGACTGCTGCCAAACTTGAAAGCTGGTCCTGGGGCTGAGTTGGCAGATTCTCCGATTGACACCTGAGGTGGGCTGGCCCAAATTAAGCCCTGGAATAACATGAGGCCGCTCTTTTGCTTCCCTATCCCAATAGAACAGGACCTCTCCTCTTTCAAGAACTGTAAATGAGAGCTCTTTGAAAGAGAGAGAGAGAGAGAAATCCACTTATCTCCTGCGTTGTGCTATACACTACAGAATCAAGGCTCATTACTATAGCGCCAGAAGGGGAAGTCACATCATTAATCTCTCTGTAACCGTCACATTTGCTAGACTCTTCCCTCTGAAGCAGATAGGCCTCCAGGCTAAACACACAGAGGAATGGGGAGCCTCCAACAACTAGGGTGTCCTACTTTTCTAACAGAGGCCAGGGCTCCCTTTCTTTCTCTTTCCTTGAGAGCAGCAGGGCAGGAGGAGAGTGGCAGCCAGCCAGCCAGCTTGCGATGATGAAAACACCTGATTCAATGGGCAGAACCAAGAAAGGACTGTTCTTGGAGAGCTGGCAGAAGCTGGCCACATTCTTTGGCAGGTTAAGAGGAAGTGGAGAATGGATGTTTGTTTTCTGGCGAACTTCTAGGGCCACAAACACACCACCCTTTTAAAGCAGTATAATACCACTTTAGGGATGTGGGTGGCGCTGTGGGTTAAACCACAGAGCCTAGGGCTTGCCAATCAGAAGGTCGGTGGTTCGAATCCCCACGATGGGGTGAGCTCCTGTTGCTCGGTCCCTGCTCCTGCCAACCTAGCAGTTCGAAAGCACGTCAAAGTGCAAGTAGATAAATAGGTACCACTCTGGCGGGAAGGTAAACAGCGTTTCCATGTGCTGCTCTGGTTCGCCAGAAATGGCTTAGTCATGCTGGCCACATGACCCGGAAGCTGTACGCCGGCTCCCTTGGCCAATAAAGCGAGATGAGCGCTGCAACCCCAGAGTCAGTCACAACTCCAGCTAATGGTCAGTGGTCCCTTTACCTTTACCACCACTCTGAACAGCCACACAAAGACAAAACAACCGTCATTTCTTAAGGGTGCTGAGAGCTCTTAGGAGACCCCATTCCCCTCACAGAGCTACAATTCCCAGAGGGGTTTAACAGCCAACACCTCTTCCCAGGGAACAGTGGGATGGGGCAACTGTGGCCCTCCAGATGTGGTTGGTTCCAGCTCCCATCAGCCCCAGTCAGCATGGCCAGTGGTCTGGGACAGAATCACAGAATTGTGTCGGCACAAAAATGGAAGCAAGAAGATTCACCGACGAAAGAAGAATGGCGGATGAAATTGACAGGATATGCAGCATTGGATAAATTAACAGAAAGGATTCGAAACCCGCGGGACCAGAGATTCATAGAAGACTGGAGTAAATATATGAACTATTTGAAAAGTAACTGTAATGAACAGATTACGCTAGTAGCATTGCAAGACGTTTTGTAAGGATGACTATCTGAAATATTGCAAGAAGGACTATGAGGAGAACTATTAGTTAATGATAATTAAGAGTAATAGAGAAATTAAGAAATGCAGAATAAGTGATAAAGAATGGAAAATCACCAGAGGTGTTGATGGAAAGTCTAAAATATTGTATAAGATAAGA
Source organism: Podarcis liolepis (assembly GCF_965112155.1). Classification (NCBI taxonomy): domain Eukaryota; kingdom Metazoa; phylum Chordata; class Lepidosauria; order Squamata; family Lacertidae; genus Podarcis; species Podarcis liolepis. The sequence goes on along the minus strand of NC_139573.1, from coordinate 37,144,138 downwards.
AGTTATGTTATATGATTGCTGGAAATGATATGTTAGAAAAACTAATAAAAATGTATATGTATATATAAAAAGAATCACAGAATGGGGATCGAACTCACAAGCCTGAGATTAAGAGTCTCATGCTCTACTGGCGGGGCTAACCATGGGAGATGTATTCTGGCAGCACCTGAAATCCCACAGGTGCCCCCATCTTTGCACTATGCAAATTATTATTATTATTATTATTATTATTATTATTATTATTATTATTATTATTATTATTTATTAGTCAGCACTGTACCTGTAGTTTCGACAATGCCTTCCAGGATAACGACAATCTCGAACTGCTCGCTCCGTAGCGATCTCTGCGAGAGGGCAAAAAAGGGGCTCTTTTCGTTGATTTCATGGCAGATGGTGAGAGGAGAAACGAGGAACAGTTGGTCGGCCCCAGTTCCGAATCCAACGTCGAGCTCGCATTGGTCTAGTGGCAGGAATTCACCTTCTGGCGTCTGTCGTGACTAAAAAGAGAGAGAGAGAGAGAGAGAGAGTCCCACTGAGTCAAGAGCAAATCTCACAGCAGCAAAATGATAGGAACTTTCTCGAGGGGTCTATATGGTGTACCTTTCGAGCTGCAGACACTCCACTGGAATTATAGCTGAGACAGAGGGAAAGGATTTTGAGTGGGGTGATCTGAACCTGGGTCTGGGTGGGATCTGGGTGCAAGACTCTCTCAGGCAAATCAATGGTAATATCTTGGCCCCACCCATTCCATGCATGCACCCACGCCTTCATGGCAGAAGAGCGAACTCCCCCATCAGCCAGAGGACGGGTCTGGGTTTCTCCTTCCAAAAGGGGTGAGGGGGAATCATACTGATTCTGTGTCCAGGGCAGCTGTCTACCAGCTCCATCTGGGACACAGACCGAGACCCTACCTGCACACGGACTGTCTCGTCAGAGTGGTGCATGCTCTGGTTATCTCCCGCTTGGACTACTCCAATGCGCTCTACGTGGGGCTACCTTTGAAGGTGACCCGGAACTGCAGTTAATCCAGAATGTGGCAGCTAGACTGGTGACTGGGAGTGGCCGCTGAGACCACATAACACCGGTCCTGAGAGACCTACATTGGCTCCCAGTATGTTTCCGAGCACAATTCAAAGTGTTGGTGCTGACCTTTAAAGCCCTAAATGGCCTTGGCCCAGTATACCTGAAGGAGCATCTCCACACCCATTGTTCAGCCCAGACACCAAGGTCCAGTGCCGAGGGCCTTCTGGCGGTTCCCTCACTGCGAGAAGTGAGGTGACAGGGAACCAGGCAGAGGGCCTTCTTGGTGGTGGCGCCCTCCCTGTGGAACGCCCTCCCATCAGATGTCAAGGAAATAAACAACTATTTGACTTTTAGAAGACATTTGAAGGCAGCCCTGTATAGGGAATTGTTTTAATGTTTGGTGTTTTATTATTTTAATATTTTGTTGGGAGCCATCCAGAATTGTAGGGGCAACCCAGTCAGATAATGATGATGATGATGAAAATTATGATGATGATGATGATGATGATTATTATTATTATGACTCCCATCAGCCTGGCTAGTGGGAGTCATAGTCCAAAATAACTGCCAGGATGGGCAAGGCTGCCCTGTTCAGCACCTTTCACTCCTGGATTGAGCAGAGTGTTGCCATTATGCCTGCCTCTTCAGTGCCTTCTCCAGTGGTGAGCCTCAGAACTGCCATTTTAACATTCCACAACTGCCTGCAGTCACAAATCTACAAGGGGAGGCATTGTGGGAAATATATATTGTGGTCAGCTCTCATTCCTGGTCACCCAAGGCCGTTGCCTGCCAGCACAGGACCTTACTGTTAGCTGAAGAACATCCATACAATTTACAAACTTAATCCTGGGCACCACAATCTACCAAACCGCATTTCTAAAATCTCTGCTTGATTTCCTTCTCCCTTCCAATCCATTTTCCTTTTGTGCCGTGTTAGATTGCAGGTCTGAGGGCAGGGCTGCCTTTGTCTCCCACCACACCATCACTTGTCAGCTTCTCTGTGACTGAAGAATGGGGTTAAATAAAGTCGGGAAGGACACCCAGCTGTGCTGAGTAAGTCAGGCACTGGCAAACTCGACCCTCCAGATGTTTTGGGACTACAACTCCCATCATCCCTAGCTAACAGGACCAGTGGTCAGGGATGATGGGAATTGTAGTCTCAAAACATCTGGAGGTTTGCCTATGCCTGGATTAAGTGTTGCAATGTTTGTTTTCCATCACTAGGAAAAGCTACAGTTCTGGGAATTGTTATTTCTGGATGGGCGATTCTGCTCTCTCTCTTGTTTTTGCACGTCATGGACACATTCATAGAGGAATAGTGGTGGATTTACACTGGCCTGTAGCAGATAGCTCAGTCCGTAGAAGATGAGGCTCGTAATCTCAGGGCTGTGGGTTCGAGCCCCACGTTGGGCCAAAAGATTCCCGCATTCCTGGGGGGAGGGGTGTGTGGACTAGATGTCCCACGGGGTCCCTTCCTATTCTATAATTCTATGTCCACACATCACTCTACTTCATCAGTTGCCCTGCAATGCTTCTCACACAATACCACATTATTGCCACAGGAAGGGATCTTCTTGAGCTGTAGGGCAACAAACAAAAGCAGGGCAAAAAAGAAAAGACCTAATCCTAACCCTTTGCAAAAAATACACAACAACCCTACAACATTTGCGGCATTAAAACGTTATGGGATTTTGGCATGAATTCTCAGGGCAGTTATGTCTGCTCCGAAACTTTCACAGGTGCAAACTGTATTGAAGGGGCATCACTTATAACCATCATGATGTTATCACGAACAAGGCTGCCTGGAAGAACCTGATTGGATGCCTGCCCTGCCCCTTCCCCACTCCCAACCCCACCCCCGGGGAAGGAATTACAACACACGTGTGTGCGTGGTTAGAAGCAATTTTCTGGACTGTGGTGGCTACTGGGGGGAAAAGGCAGACATTGCGGTTGTCTGGTGCATTTCTGGTAATTAGCGGAGGGATGGGGAATTAGCAAGGTGTTGACAGCAGATAGGGGCTGAATCATCTTAAAAGGGGAAGAGGGAAATCAAATGGAAATGAATGTGCAGAACGGCAGTTGTGATATACGAGATTCCTTGCAAGCGGTGCTGTTTTTCAGGGTGCCGGAACTTCACCCTGAACGCCTCCCTTGCTCTCTTATAATGGCGCCCACCTGAGAGGCGCCGGAACTGAGTTCTGGTGAGTTTGGGAATGGAAACCGTGCCTGCTTGCAAGACATTTGATCAAATACAGTGGACACTCAGGTTGTGAACATGATCCGTGCGGGAAGCACGTTCGCAACCCGCAGCGTCTGCAACCTGCAGCGTCGCATCTGCGCATGTGCAGGTCATGATTCGGCGCTTCTGCGCATGTGCAAAGAGTGATTTAGTGCTTCTGCACATGCGCAGAAACCTGGAAGTAACCTGCTCCAGTACTTCCGGGTTTGGCGCAATGTGCAACCCGAAATCACACAACCCGAAGCATCTGTAACCCGAGGTATGACTGTAAACAGAAAAGCATCTTGTGGACCTTAAAGTGCTGTTCTGGACACACCCAAACACTGCAATCTGCTCCCCAAACGCCTCTCCATTCTCCTTCCCATTGCCACAGAAGCACCAGCATGACTTGCCGACCTGAATTAGCCAGACATGTGTCCCCTGATTTGCTCACTGTCATCTTTATGAACCAACATGTCAATCCTCGTTCCTGCTCAAAACCACGGTGCAATTTGCCTGCTAACCCAATGTGATGTTCTGTGCCCGAACGGCCAAGGCTCCTTTAATATTATTATTCCTGACCCACATTACGCATGCACACCCTGCCCTACCAAGGGAACCGGTTTCCCAGTGGACGATGAGAGCAGGCAAGAACGGAGGTCAAAGGGCTTTTCGAAATGTTCCCAGAAAGCATGGTTCATTTGAGACTGACGATAGACAGGAGCAGAGACGTTCAAGCTGCAGAAGGCCTACTGGCCGTGATGGCAATGCTCTCTGGCAGCAGTGCTTCTGAAACTGCAGGAGGGAGAAATGCTTCTTGCTTGTGGGTTTCCTACAGCCATCTGGCAGGTCACTGTGAGAACAGGCTGCTGGCCTAGATGGGGCATTGGCCTGACCCCCCCGAAATGAGAATTGGAAATGGAGGAAAGGAAATTATTAAAAGTCGTTTTGTGTGAATGGCTTCATAGGATCGGGTCTAAATAATGCAACGTTGAAAAAAGAGAGAGAGAGAGAGAAAAAGGAAGGAAGGAAGGAAGGAAGGAAGGAAGGAAGGAAGGAAACCCCCTTTCTGAGCAATGTGAATAATCAGAGGATGTTTACGCAGGCTGAGACCATACCTGCCCACAGACTGTCTCGCCAGAGTGGTGCATGCTCTGGTTATCTCCCGCTTGGATTACTGCAATGCGCTCTACGTGGGGCTACCTTTGAAGGTGACCCGGAAACTACAACTAATCCAGAATGCGGCAGCTAGACTGGTGACTAGGAGTGGCCGCCGAGACCACATAACACCGGTCCTGCAAGACTTAAGACCTTTAAAGCCGTAAACAGCCTCGGTCCAGTATATCTGAAGGTGCGTCTCCACCCCCATCGTTGTACCTGGACATGGAGGTCCAGCTCCGAGGCCCTTCTGGCAGTTCCCTCATTGCAAGAAGCCAAGTTACAGGGAACCAGGCAGAGGGCCTTCTCGGTAGTGGCGTCCTCCCTGTGGAACGCCCTCCCACCAGATGTTGAAGAGAATGACAACTACCAGACTTTTGGAAGACATCTGAAGGCAGCCCTGTTTAGGGAAGCTTTTAATGTTTGATACATTACTGTACTTTAAAATTTTGTTGGAAGCCGCCCAGAGTGGCTGGGGAAGCCCAGCCAGATGGGTGGGGTATAAATAATAAATTGTTATATTTTTTATAATGCTTTTTAGCACAGGAATGAGGAAGCTCAGGGCAGGGCAGAAATGACAGCCCTCCAGAGCTCAGTCTGGCCCTTGAGACTCTCTCCAGAAAACATCCCTCTCACCAGCCTGGCTAGATTAGGGCGCGCTGAATTTTTCCAGTTTTCAAATTCCCCAAATGCGGGGTGTTAAGAAGCTGTAACACAACTTGGGAATATTTTGGTGAAACAAGTCCCGTGGAGGAGAAGCAGAGGGCAGCCTAGACATGGATAAAGCAATGCTAGGATAGTTCAGGAAATGCTTTGAGGCTCACAGTGGGTGAGCAAGCCTTATATTTCCTTCCCCATGTTAACAAAATTCAGCTGCAGGGATACCTGCATCTGTTCACCTGGAGGAGGAAAATCGGGTTAGCAGAGGCCATTTTCTGCATGGTGCGGCTGGGGAACCTGAGGAGTAAAGGGGCCCAACCTTTCTCTTCAAATCTTCTGTGGGAAACTGCAGCCTCCAAGAAGTGCCTTTTGTAAAAGGGGGAAATTGGAAACATTGCACAGAAGAAAACTCTGTATGACTCAGCATCACGGGCAGTTTGACCCTGAAGGAACAGAGCAATGAGTAAGGCATGGTCTGAGGAGAACAAAAGGAGTGAGAATGTGGTATGAAGAAGACTTCAGAAAGCTAGTGTCCTCTGCATGTTTTGTACTACAATGCCCCGTCAGACCCAGCCAGCAGACAAGGGCGACTTTGTGTGTGTCTGTCTGCCTGTGTGTTCTGACAAGCAAGTGAGATAAGGCCTTGACACCTCTAGGAGGAGGTGAAACCTCATTCTGGCTGAGGTGTTGTTGCCAGAGCTTCTGATTATTTCCCGTAATTAAATATGATTTCAGTGATCTAGATTTTCAAAAGGGAAGGCCTCTTGGATCTGAGAGAGGGTCACACACAGGGGCGTCCTACCCATAGAGGCTAGTAGTGTGGGGCGCCAGGGCGCCAAGTTCTGGAGGGTGCCAGGAAAGAGGCGGAGGCTGGAGGTGGCGCCTCCCAGCATCAGCTTGCCGTCCTCGCCCGCTTCTACCATGCCATGCTGAAGCAGTGCTGTGCCCGGAGCCTCTGTCTGCCATGGCCACCGTGGCATGAAGTGGCTAGCTGAGCTGGGAGCCGCCATGTCCAGCCTCTTCCCCTGCCGAAGGAGCCGCCCTCCAGCCACTGCCCACCTCCTCGAGCCCTGAGGCAGTGCCGTCCTCCCTAAAAAACTCTGGGGAATGGGGAGGGGTGTGTGTGCCAGAGGGAGCTTTGAACCATGGTGCCGGATATGCATAAGACGGCCCTGGTCACATACCCTCCAACATTCCTCTGATGAAAATTAGGTTGTTGTTGTTGTTGTTTGAAATTATATACAGTGGTACCTCAGGTTACATACGCTTCAGGTTACATACGCTTCAGGTTACAGACTCCGCTAACCCAGAAATAGTGCTTCAGGTTAAGAACTTTGCTTCAGGATGAGAACAGAAATCGTGCTCCGGTGGCGTGGCGGCAGCAGGAGGCCCCATTAGCTAAAGTGGTGCTTCAGGTTAAGAACAGTTTCAGGTTAAGAACAGACCTCAGGAATGAATTAAGTACTTAACCTGAGGTACCACTGTACCATCCTATACCTGGGGGTTTCAGGGTGGTTCACAGAATAAAATCAAGATATAAAACCACAAAATACCTCATAAAAATAAAAACAGCAACCCAATACCCCTCTCCCCAGAAAAAAAACACATTTTAAAAGGGCATAGGATATAAATTGGATCAGCCAAAGGCCTGGTTAAAAAGGAACGTTTCTGCCTGGCGCCTAAAGGTGTATAATGAAGGCGCCAGGTGAGCTTCCCTGGGGAGAGCATTCCACTTGGAGGGTCTGCAGCAGACAGGGCATACTCTCCAGTGGCACTGATTCAATAATTTCCACATTAGTGATTTGGGCATGAGTGCCAATCCTGCTTTTGTCAAGAAACAGTCCCATCCATGCTGATATTAACAGTGGTATCCATTTAGTCATACTCAGAGCAGACCCACTGCGATTAAGAGGCATGAGTTACTTACAGTAGGTCCATTAAGTCAAACGGGCCTACTCAAAGAGAATAATTTAGTTGGCTGCAACCATAGGAGCCAACTCCTAGGGGCTGAAGTCCCTTTGGCAGCCCCTCAATAAAATACTTGAGGGCGCCCCCAAAGTTGATGAGCATTGCCATTCAAATGGTGTGTGTCTTGTGATCGATTATGCGGGATGGGGCTTACCCCGCCCCCTCGCAATATTTTATTCAAGTCGGCATCCCTTACATGGGTCTCGTTTTAATTTTGAGAAGCGAGTGCTTTCTTCATTTCTCTCCCCCCCCCCCAATTGCCCGCCTCCATCCCCAGAAGCTTGCAAAGGACTGAAGCCCTAGAGCTGCCCGTTCTCTAGAAACCCCCTCTCCCCCCTGTTCTTTGCTCCCGGCGCGGCACGTTGCGCGGAGGTCCCGTCGGTGCGCGTTTTTACGCGCCAGGCTCCTTTTGCGCGCAGCGGCGTTCTGGCGGGGTTGCTTTCTAACGCGCCGAGGAAGCAGGCGCACGTGGACCAGCCAGCCTTCCTTATCGGAGATGGGGTTGGCGAGAAGCCCGAAGGCGGACGGCGCGATAAGCCTTATCTCCCGGCCGGGCTCGCTCAGTCGACCGACGGAGCTGCTTCTCTAATCAGGTGCGGGAGGAGCGGAGAGGCGCCGCCGCCTGCGCTCAGCCACACGTGGCCCGGGAAGGAGGGAGCCCGATGGCGCGCCGCTCTCGCCCGGGGCTGAGTTGGGTACGTCGAGGCTAGTAGGACCCGTCGGGGTTGTTGGAGGCTGGGCAGAAGGTGGTGGTGGGGGCGCAGAATAGGCCAGTGCACCACTGAGAAGTAGGCATGGGCATATAAATCAATAAATAAACTAAAAGTAGCAATTGTAGAAAGATAGTTTTCATGAGCACAAAAGGAAGATAAAACAACTGTTGAGACATTTCAGTCCAAAACTGCTCATGGGCCAAAAATTATTGAAAAGCATTGAAAGTACTCAATTAATTGAGGTTCTTCCCTCCTCCCCCTTATGAAAGCTTGCTTCCCACAGTGGGGGTATTTTCTACCTGTGATTTCCCATAAAAGTTTAACAACTACTTTAGGGGGTGATCTAGAAAAAGCTTGACAACTTTGGCTGCCACCCCCCTAACAAAAATCCTGGCTACGCCCGTGAATCTGCCAGACAAGAGACATAGAGGATGGTGACAGGTGAGTGTCCTGCCCCCCCCATAAATCCTGGCTATAGCCATGGAAGTAGGGGTGCCAACTTGAATAAAATAATGGGGGGGGGGCAGGTAAGCCCCGCCCCACATAATCACATGATGCGGCACACAGACATCATTTTAATGGCAATGAATGTCCATCACCTTTGGGGGGGCCCAGTCCCCCTCAAATATTTTATTGAGGGGGGCCAAATAAGGCCTTTAGAAGTTGGCTGCGATGCTGAGAAGACTTGGAAGGAGAAAGCCCTATGGAAGAGGGTCTGTCTGGCTTACAGAAGCACTATGCATTACCATCTTAAATAATAATAATGAATAGCAATAAATGCTTGGAATCATATTAATAATCTGGAAAGGACACCAGCACCAGAGTCTAAATCACCTCACTTCACTACCAGCTTGGGGCTTGCAACCCCATCCTCTCTGAAGAACATGAAGCTCCTACCACCTCCTGTTTCCCACACAAACCTCTCCTGCCTTGCTCTCCATCAGCAGGTAGCTTCAAAGGTAGACAGCTTCTGGAGCTGGAGTTTCCACTGAACTATGGCTAACTCCAACTGCTGATAGACTTGCAGCCTCCGTGAATGTATTGAATCTCTTTTTGAGTCATCCAAGCCACCTCTTGCAGCAGCAGATTCCCACCAGTTTTGCCAGCCCTGAAGTGATTCCTACGGTTATGTCTGAACTCGACGTCCATTTATTTCATTGGGTGATTGCTAGTTCTCAGATTAGGAACAAGGAATGGTATGGGGGAATAGCCACTTTTCTCATGCTGCCTCTGAGCATGCACAAAGTAAAATCCTCCCTCAACGACAGTATCATATGTTCAGAATTAGAGACAGTGGTTTGAAGGCAGAGGTTGTATCCTGAGTACCTCTGTTTTTAAAAATTATTAATAGAAATTAAACCCTGCTTGCTTGATCATCCTAGATGTCTGGGGGCTAGCTATGGTAACACAGAGGTGACAGAATGGCAACATACACGTGCTCAGAAACACTCTTCACATAACCCACAACTAAGCCTTAGCAAACCCTGAGGCTGAGCCCAATTTTATATTAAGTCCCAGGACTTCCAGAGTCCTCCTGGAACTCTTCTGAGACCAGGTGCACAGCCTGGGAGTCATTTTGGACTCACAGCTGTCCATGGAGGTGCAGGTTAATTCTGTTAACCAGCTCCATCTGGTACGCAGGCTGAGACCCTACCTGCCCGCAGACTGTCTCGCCAGAGTGGTGCATGCACAATGCGCTCTACATGGGGCTACCTTTGAAGGTGACCTGGAAACTGCAATTATTCCAGTATGCGGCAGCTAGACGTGACTGGGAGCGGCTGCCGGGTCCACATAACACTGGTCCTGAGAGATCTGGATTGGCTTCCAGTACGTTTCTGAGCACAATTCAAAGTGTTGGTGCTGACCTTTAAAGCCCTAAACAGCCTTGGTCCTGTATACCTGAAGGAGCGTCTCCAACCCCATCATTCAGCCCAGACACTGAAGTCCAGCGCCGAGGGCCTTCTGGCGGTTCCCTCATTGCGAGAAGTGAGGTTACAGGGAACCAGACAGAGGGCCTTCTCTGTAGTGGCGCCCACCTTTGGAATGCCCTCCCATCAGATGTTAAGGAAATAAGCAGCTATCCTATTTTTAAAGACATCTGAAGGCTGTTTAGGGAAGGTTTTAATATTTAATGCTGTATTATTTTTAACACTTGATTGGGAACGCCAGAGTGGCTGGGGAAACTCGGCCAGATGGGCGGGGTATAAATAATAATTTTTATTTTTAATATGAAGGCACAGATTTTGTTATACTGTGGGGACTAGAGACTTGACTTTTAAAAATGAAATCAAAGCAGACATTTTCCAGGGGGCTCAAGTGTTGTGAGAAGACAGCAGCAGCAGCTCTTTAGAAAGTAATGGATGACCTTCAGAATCAAGGCTGGCAGAAGTGCCAAGGTGCCAGCTTTTATGTGCTGGCTGCCAGGATGACCCCCCACGTGTCCTTCTGGTGGTATGATCTGTCGAAAGTCTCCCATCGCTCAGCGGTCCAGCAGCGACTGCCTTTGATAGTCAAAGTGCCTGGGTTTTGGACTTGGGCCATGTCAGAGAACGGCTTGTTCCGCGGATGCAGGAACTTGCGAAGACAGCAGAGGAATGCGGGGCGACAGCTTGAAGCACTTCCTACTCCTGCGGCTGCGGCTCCAGCAGCAGGCAGAGCTCTTGCCAAGAGGAACAAGGGCTGGCTAGCTGCAGATTTCCCCTAAATGCCAGCCACCGATGCAAGAACGAACCCCAGAGCTAGTTTGGGATTTTGTGCGGCCGGATCGGCATTGTAGAAGAATAGCTAGGTTCTTGCTGGTGAAGCCATAAGTAAGGCAGATCTGGGCTTACCTAGTACAGTGGTACCTTGGGTTACATACACTTCAGGTTACATACGCTTCAGGTTACAGACTTTGCTAACCCAGAAATAGTACCTTGGGTTAAGAACTTTGCTTCAGGATGAGAACAGAAATCGCACAGCAGCGGCGTGGCGGCAGCGGGAGGCCCCATTAGCTAAAGTGGTGCTTCAGGTTAAGAACAGTTTCAGGTTAAGAACGAACCTCCAGAATGAATTAAGTTCCAGGTACCACTGTATGTTACAATGCTTGCCAATTGCAGTTAGCATACCCTCCAACATTTCTCCAATGAAAATAGGGCTGTCCTATTCCATAATAATCCGGGACGCGGGTGGCGCTGTGGGTTAAACCACAGAGCCTAGGACTTGCTGATCAGAAGGTCGGCGGTTCGAATCCCTGCGACAGGGTGAGCTCCCGTTGCTCGGTCCCTGATCCTGCCCACCTAGCAGTTTGAAAGCACGCCAGCGCAAGTAGATAAATAGGTACCACTCTGTTGGGAAGGTAAATGGCGTTTCCGTGCGTTGCTCTGGTTTACCAGAAGCGGCTTAGTCATGCTGGCCACATGACCTGGAAGCTGTACGCCGGCTCCCTCGGCCAATAAAGCGAGATGAGCGCCGCAACCCCAGAGTCGGCCACGACTGGTCCTAATGGTCAGGGGTCCCTTTACCTTTACCTTTATTCCATAATAATAATAATATTTATGCTCCACCCATCTGACTGGGTTGCCCCAGCCACCTTGGGCGGCTTCCAACATATATAAAAACCCAATAAAACCTTTTTTAAAAAAAATAAAACCTTAAACAATTTTTTTAAAAAAACCTTCCTTATAGAGGGCTGCCTGCCTACAGATGTCATCTAAAGGTTGTATAGGTTTAGTTACTTATCTCCTTGGCTCGGGGGTCGTATGACTCCATACCCTCCAACAACATTTCTCCAGTAAAAATAGGGCTGTCCTAAGGAAAAGCGGGACATTCCGGGATCAACTGAGAAACCAGGGTGGCTTATGTGAATCAAATCAGAAACTGAGGTAGCGTCTGTAAATCCGGGACTGTTCCTGGAAAATTGGGACATCTGGAGGGTCTGATTGCTTAGTGGGTTTGTTAGGAAAGGGGAACAGGGGCAAAAAGAATTAACATCCCAGCCTCCCATTGAGAACCTTCAATAAGCATCTGAAAGAAGGAGATGATAGCTCAGTCTGTATCACACACTATATTCTTAGTGAAACCCTTTAGGAACTTGGAGCAAATTTTAATCTTTTCTGCACCCTTTTCTTCTCCTTTCTTTTTGTACTGGTTTACCATACTGTGGTGTATACATCTCTTACTTTACCAAATGAAAAAGAAGAAGAGTGTTGCCTATAAAACAGGGGTAGGCAAACTAAGGCCTGGGGGCTGGATCCGGCCCAATCGCCCGCCTTCTCAATCTGGCCCAATCGCCTTCTCAATCCGGCCCGCGTACGGTCCGGGAATCAGCGTGTTTTCACATGAGTAGAATGTGTCCTTTTATTTAAAACGCATCTCTGGGTTATTTGTGGGGCATAGGAATTTGTTCATTTCTCCCCCCCCCCCATATAGTCCGGCCCCCCACAAGGTGTGAGGGATGGTGGACTGGCCCCCCGCTGAAAAAGGTTGCTGACCCCTGCTATAAAATGAAAGGATTCAATCAGAAGTGAGGCTGGACTGCTAATTGTATTGGCTCCAGTGGCGTAGCGTGGGTTGTCAGCACCCGGGGCAAGGCAAGTAATTTGCGCCCCCTAACCCCTAACCTGCCGCCGCTGCCAGCTTCTTCTTGCTGCTGCCTGGTCTGGTCTGGTGTGGTTCTCTCCCGCGCTCAGCGCTGCGCTGGGCGGCTGCTGCACTGTCCCTCCCCCAGATAGTCCCTCGCTCTCTCTCCGCACCGCACGCCTGGCACCCACCCCCTCCACAGTGGGCGGCGACCCAGCGGCTCGGATCGGATTTGCACAGCCAGCACTGCAGTGAGAGAGAGTGAGTGAGCCAGGTAGGGGCAGAGAGCTGCGAGTGCGAGCACGCCCCCCCAGATGTTGCGCCCGGTGCGGCCGGCCCCCCCTGCACCCCCCACGCTACGCCACTGATTGGCTCTTAAAAATTAAGGCAAGGCGCGGGATTCTGACTCACTGTAATCCTAACTGTCTACTCAGAAGTAAGTTCTCGAATTAAACGAGTGTTACTCCCTGGTAAGTAGGGTTGGGACTGCAGCCTAAGCCAGTTGCACATGGTTCCCACTGAAATAATAGACATTACCGATCAATATTTTAAAAAATAATAGAATTGTCGAGTTGGAAGGGACCCTGAGGATCATCTAATCCAACCAGTGGCGTAGCATGGGTTCTCAGCACCCGGGGCAAGGCAAGTAATTTGCGCCCCCTAACCCGGGGCAAGGCAAGTAATTTGCGCCCCCTAACCCGTGGATTTTAGCATTCGAGTCTCTTCCGCGCCCCCCCATGCTGCGCCAGGTGCAGCAGGCCCCCCTGCACCCCCCACGCTATGCCACTGCTCCCACCACAGGTCTTCAGGACAGCCATCCGAAGCCTGGCGGCGGGAGGAGATCTCTCCGCCCCACCGCCAGCCTTTGGAGGAGGTCCGAGGACAGTGGGGTTCCTGCTTCCTCGAGGAGGGCCGGCCAAACGCGCCCCCCCCAATGTTGCGCCCGGTGCGGCCGGCACCCCTGGCACCCCCCACGCTACGCCACTGAATCCAACCCCATTGCAATGCAGGAATATGCAACTGCCCCATACAGGGATAGAACCTGCAACCTTGGCATTATCAGCACCACGCTCTTACCAACTGAGCTATTCAAACCAATGAGACTTAAGGGGTGTTTCCATTGATTTCAGGGGGACCTAAGTACAGCTAAACTCAGAATGCACTCTCTGCGTTTGTCTACCCAGAAGCAATCCCCACTTAGTAGTGTTGAGATTTACTCCCAGGTAAGCGTGCGTAGGATTGCAGCCTAGTTCTGCATCATATCCATTATGTTTCCGAGAAAATATGCAACAGTGATTTTGAGGAGGTCAACAACAGCTTCTTAAGAAACGTGTTGAAAGAAAACATCAAATACTGTAAGCATGTGTGGTTAATACAAATCCTAAAAAGCTGTATAGCAGGCATAGGCAAACTCAGCCCTCCAGATGTTTTGGGACTACAACTCCCATCATCCCTAGCTAACAGGACCAGTGGTCAGGGATGATGGGAGTTGTAGTCCCAAAACATCCGGAGGGCCGAGTTTGCCTATGCCTGCTGTATAGAATGACAAGGAAAGGAACTTGGTTTGTATTAATGAGAATACCTAGCATTATATTTGGAATAATAGTCTGGAATTTTTTTGTCACCGGACAAATCTTACTACTCAGTGATTTCTAAGTGGCATTATACACCCCCCTACACCCCTAAGAAATTAAAGAAGGTTATAGGATTGAGAAGAGAATATTGACAAAAAACATTGTGGAAGAAAAGGGAAGATTGTTTTCCATATGTGGTGGATATGTCCATGCAGAAATCTTATGGATTATTCATTTCGTGATAGGTTATAATCTCCTAGGTACTTCAGAGGCCCTGTTGTTGGGGGAGTTTTTCAAGATTATGTAAAGGAGGGACTTTCAAGGCATTATTCAATATTTCCTGGTTGCAGCTAAAATATGATTGACAAGACTCTCTGGAAAGATGTTAAAATCCCCGAGGTGGAAATTAGGTTGTTGAGAATTTGGGATATTAGAGCTGCTAAGAAGGCAGCAAATTATGTTAAATTGAGAGAAGCTGGAGTTTTTACCGATGCTTTTGTTTAAAACGGCATCTGTTTCATTGTCTTCTGAAAGGAGATCCTATCCCTGACAGGTTTTGGCTTTCAGTGATATGGTGTAGATTTAGGAAGAGTGAATGTTTGGATTACAGTAAGAACAAAACAAGGCAATAACAGTAACAGACATGCAGTACAGTATGTAGTTTATTTTTCCATGGAAGCATTTGCCTACATTGAAATACTATATTGTACACTGCTTAAAGTCATCCTCAAAAAGGACCACCCTTTTGTTTTCTAAAAGTTGAAAGAAAGACGAAATGTAAGAACATATGAATTCTTATTCAGAGTGAAATCTATATATATCATCTCTTTCTTTCTTTCTTTCTTTCTTTCTTTCTTTCTTTCTTTCTTTCTTAAGGTTACCAGTTTTTTTCCAATGAATATCTGGGGACACTTTTCAACTTCAGTGGATTTTGTCAGGGGACTGTCCCTGGGAAACAGGGATGTCTGATAACCTTAATCTATCTATCATCTATCTATCTATCTATCTATCTATCTATCTATCTATCTATCCAGTGCTTTTTTCCCTGGGGGTACACAGGGGTATGCATACTCCTAAACATTTTGTGAATCTGAGTTTGGCCTCATTGAGGGGCAGTACAGTGGTAGCTCAGGTTACAGACGCTTCAGGTTACAGATGCTTCAGGTTACAGACTCTGCTAACCCAGAAATAGTACCTCGGGTTAAGAACTTTACCTCAGGATGGGAACAGAAATTGCGGGGCAGCGGGAGGCCCCATTAGCTAAAGTGGTGCTTCAGGTTAAGAACAGTTTTGGGTTAAGAACAGACCTCTGGAACGAATCAAGTTCTTAACCCGAGGTACCACTGTATTTCAATATGAGTGGGAGAATGAGAGTACCCCTAAACATTTTTTTAAAGAAAAAAGCACTCTATCTATTTGTCATCTATCTATCTATCTATCTATCTATCTATCTATCTATCTATCTATCTAATCTCCATCAAACCCTGTGCACTGTCTTTGATACAGAGGCTAGGCACATGCCCTCTGGTAGCTTACAACCAGGGCAAAATGGAGACAGCCACCACCTATCCTTTTCCTCTGGCTGGTCTCTGGGAGTGAATGCCAAGGCTTCACTTGCTAATTTCCTGCATTTATCTCGATTTCTGCCCGTGCTATTGACTATCGCAGCTTTCCATGAGCGTGAGCTTCTGTGCTTGTTATGCATCGCATGGCGGGGAGTAACCGAGCACCTCAGGATCTCACTTCCCAACCTCCTCCCTGTGTTCCTGTCGCTTGCCTTGCCTTATCTTCCTCGACACCCCTTGCTGCGCTCTCTCTCTCTCTCTCTCTCTCTCTCTCTCTGCTTTCCAAACACTCTGCTATGAGACCTCTCAGCCTCCTCTCCAGCATTCAGCCCTGGTGTTTGCTGGTCCTTTGCCAGGCTCTCAACCTGACCCATATGATGAAAGAACCATCGTTCTCCTGAGCCTTCACTGCAAAGCAACTGTGACCTTTTCCCGCTGGCTTGGAATCCTGAGAAAGGACTTCTCTGGCAATTCCCCTCCCCAAAGCAGTTTCAGCTCAGGTTTTTTTTTAATGGACCAACACATCTGCTTTTCATATGATTCCCTCCACCTCTGGCTTGACCATTGCATCATGGTGTCTCTGGGTACAAAGTGGTGATCTTTCCTGCATAAACAGATGGACATTGATGGCATCTGGAATCAACTTATTTTCTCCAACCGTGTGATGGATTGGTGAGGTCAGGGGTTGGCCATTTACTCAGCAGCGCACTAGGCAGGTGCAGGTGCCGGCCAAGGTGGCTTGGTAGAATCATAGAATTGCAGAGTTGGAAGGGACCACGAGGGTCATCTAGCCCAACCCCCTGCAATGCAGGGATCTTTTGCCCAACCTGGGGCTCGAACCCACAGCCCTGAGATTCAGAGTCTCGTGCTCTACTGACTGAGCTACCCCAGCTAAGTAGATAGCTAAGGTTGTTTGCATAGGCTTATAATACACTTTTGCATTTAGCTTGATATCTCATGTTTCAGGATGGGCATTGAAAATAGGCTCCTGGGCTGAGCCCTCCCTCAGATGGAGCCATGCACAAATCCAATTGCGGCGGCGGTGGGGGGGGGGGAAGGGGAAATTCACCAGCAAATCCTCCTGGTTTTTCTTTTATTTGTTTATTTGCTAACAAAATTGATATGCCCACTCGGGTGCTAAGTTGTCTGGGCCTCTAACGCAAACATGCTTCCAAATTTCCAAACTGTTTATCTTCTCGTTTCATTCGCCACCCACACCCACTTCCTTACACGAGATTGATTTTGAGATTATTGTTTTTAAGGGGTGGGGGGTGGGGGGGAGGAGAGAGGAAGATGTGAAGATACTGAATTTAAGAAACTGTTTGTAATCTGACCCTAAGCTTGCCTACATGGGAGAAAAATCCCACTGAACACAAGGGGGCTTACTCCAAACCTTCAGGTTTTGTTTTTTGTTTATTAAAGATTTTCTTGATTTATAAAAGTGTCTGCAATGTCTCTCTCTCTCGTATATATTTTCCCCCCATGTAACATTTTTACAAGTCAGTTTCATTTGTTGAGACATTGGGAAGAAAATGTCTCCTTAATCTGAAAAGATTTGTGCAAAATCTCTAGCACATGACATGGGATCAGCCATTTTGGCATTCTCTTTGGAGCCTTTGCCACAAACTCCCAATCCTACCTGCCCACCCTCCTTGGAACCTCTTTCCCCCCTCTCTGTTCAGTGCCTGCTAATATGCATCTTTTACAAGGCAACTTTCATCCTCAAGGGCCTTTGTATTGTGCTCACAGTAAGCTCACCACACGATTCTTAATGTTCCCATTTCACAGATGATGGAACTGAGACTGAAGGGCTTCTACGAGCCCAGAAGGCATGGGCCCAGGAGCCCAGAGGCGAGATTTGAATCTAGGCCTCTCCCACATTGAAATCCAGCTCTCTAGCTTCCCGGGACGTGAGTGCCACCCCACCCTCTTCCCTGTGAAGCTGGGATCCCATCGAGGAAACGACTCACCTTGATAAGTTTGCAGCGGATCTGGGCCGAGACCATGTGGCTGTTGCGCAGGTTCCCCACGCGGAACATGAGGCACAGCTTCCCGTCTCGCTTGGAGATGACCGCGGCACGGCTGAACATGAGGGTCTCGGCCCTTTTCTTGGGCTGGGACATCTTGATGAACATGCAGCCAATGAGGAAGGCGTCCACCACAGAGCCCAGTAGCGACTGGAAGAGGAAGAGCACGATGCCCTCAGGGCAGCGCTCGGTGATGTAGCGGTGCCCGTAGCCAATGGTCGCTTCCGTCTCAATGAAGAAGAGGAAGGCCGAGGGGAAGTTGTAGACGTTGGCCACACAGGGGTTGTGCCCGGGGCTGTGCCCGTGGTGCATGTCCAGGTCTCCTCGCAAGTAGGCGATCCCCCACCACATGGAGGCCATGACCAGCCAGGCCACCGTGTAGGTCAACAGGAAGATGAGCAGGTTCCATCGCCACTTGAGGTCCACTAGAGTGGTGAAGAGGTCCGTTAAGTAGCGGCTGTTCTCGCTGCCCAGGTTCCCGTGCTGGACGTTGCAGCGGCCGTTCTTGTCCACAAAGCGCTGGCGCTTCCGCCGCGCCGACGTGCCCACCACGGCCTGGTATTCATCTCCAAACTTCCTGCGCACCACTGACATACTGGTGGTGAGGAGAGCTTGCCCTGTGGGCTTGGCACGTCCTCCTTGCCTGCACCGGAGAGCAAGAATCAGACTAGACGGCTGTCTCCGCTGCACACCCAGGACTTAGGCTTGTCTCCTGAATTCTGGATTATCTTCTTGGTTTGCTGGGAGCCAGCTTGCTCAGTGCATGGTCTGGGCTGAGCGCCGTGGCGGGCGATGTTGGCAGATCTCTGGGCTGGTGTCGGCAGGGGAACCCACTTTCCGTGAGCTGGTTCTGGACCTGTAAGCCGTGCTGGGTAGCAGAAGCTCGACCCCAATGGCCAGACTAGAGAGCCCGAGTTGGGTTGGCTGCTTAGGTGGTCACTTTTGTATGCTGGTCATGACTGATGCCAGGATGCTGGCTGAGTTTGGGTGGTCCGTTTGCACGCTGGGTGTGTGTGTTTCCTCGCTTGCTGCGGGTGGCAGCACCAAGGTCCGGGCTGGCAGGGCACTACTGATGGTCACCCCGGGGGTTTGGATGGGCACCGATTCTGCCCGCAGGAACCGATTCCGACTTCAGCAGACCTTTCTGCCGCTGCTGGCGAGGGTCCTCCGGGTCTCTCTTGGGGGGTGATGAGAACTGGCCACACGCCCACGTGGCTTCACTGCTTGGGTTGGGATGTGTGGTCCACACGGGCTGCCCTCGAGGGATCCGGAGCTGAATCCTTTTGTTTCAACCGGGAAAAGCAGCCCCCCCCCCTGGAAGCGGGTCCCTGCCCCCGGGGGCCTGCGCCCCGCTCCGGGAACCTGCCCCGTCGTCCCGCCACCTACCTCGGAGGGAACTCGCCACTCTCTTGGCAAAGGACGGAGCCTCCCCGACGCGTTGGGAGCGGCGTCTGCTTTTGCAGGAGCGGGTGGGCGAGCGCAGCGGGCTGCCTTCTTGGATCCCGCGGGCTTAAGCTGCCTGGGCAGCGGCGATCCGGAGGGATGGAGGAAAGGGAAGAAGGAGAAGAGGCTTTGCAGAGTCCTCTCTCTCTCTCTCTCTCTCTCTCTCTCTCTCTCTCTCTCTCTCTCTCTCTTTCTGCCACCCCCACCTTTTCTCTTTCTTCTCTCCAAGCTCCTTCCCCCAGCGCGCTGGGATCAGGAAACTTAAACCTCTGCGGAGGTCCTTAATTCTCCAGCGCACCCAGAAACTGGGCTGCTGTTGCTGCTGCGGCGGCGGCGAGGGCGAGCAGGCGGGCTAGCAGCTCGGAGGCGGCTGCTCGGAGAAGTCCCAGCTTTTTGCTAAACGTGCAGGAAAGCGGAGCTGGCGGAGAGGGTGTCGCCGCGACGCCGCCTGGCGGCCGCCGGAACCCCTACGACATTCCTCTCTGCGCGCCTCTCCCCGAGGCTCCTGCGCGCAACTAGCATCTCTCGCGTCTGCCCGCGTCCCGGTCTTTGCGGCGGCTCCCCGCGCCCCCCGAGCCGGGGAAAGGAGCCCCTCCGGACGGTGCCGGCAGCTGCAGCTGCAAGGAGCCGCCGGCTGAGCGCGGGAGGCGGGCGCTTGCAGCGGGGAGTGGCTCAAGTCCCGCGTAAGAAAGGGGTCGAGAGGAGTTGGAATTAATTCGGATTGAGGTCTCTCTCTCTCTCGCCGCAGACGCAGAGCAGCGGAGACTGACGCCTGGGCTGGTGAGGTGAGAGGGGGCGGGACCCGCGGCTCCTCCCATTTCCCCCAGATCCCCCCCCAAAGGGGCTTCCCCCAAAAGAAGGAAAGATTGATGGGAGGTGGGGGTCGTGCCGGAGGATAAAGAGGTCCAGGCTGAATGGGAGACCCAAGGGCCTCTGAGCATGAGCAGAGTGACTTCCCTCATCGCTAAGCACCTCTAAGGGATTCTGGATCGAGTGGAAGGGCTCTTGCCCGAGGGCATCCGGGATAACCGCTTTGTTGAAGCAAAGCGAGTCAGGGTCTGCCTCGTAAGGGGCGCAAGGGCCATCTGGCTGGGAGTCTCATGTACAGGTATGTAGAGCTGGAACGGGACTTTGCAGGTCTCCTCGGCCGCCCCGTTGCTCATTGCAGGGTCTGCAACTGGTCCTTGACAGACACCCGTCTCAACTCTGCTTAAAACAGCAAAGGAGAACCTCCCACCTCCTGTGGCAGGCAGTTCCGCTGTCAAACTGCTCTTACCATTAGGAATGTGCGTCACTTTGAGTTGGAAGGCTCAGGGCTGGATATACAGTACTCTTTAAAAAAAATAATACACAAGGAAACCTGGCGTTCTGTTCCCAAAAGTGTTCTGGAAGCCTACAAACATGGGGGGGGGGAGAAAATGGCAGCTCTCGCTCTCTCTCTCTCTCACCATTTGTTCCCCAGCCACTTGTATTTTCCAGCATACTGCTTCTGAACATGCAGGTTCTATTTAGCCAGCATGCCCAGAAGTGGCTGGGGAATAGACTTCTCTTCCACCAGTTCCTCAAATCCCCTTTGAAACCACTCTTAAGCTGCTGGCTGTCGTCAAATCCTGAGGCAATGAATTCCACAAGTTAACACTGGTAAAGAAGTGCTTTCTTTTGTAAATCAAACACATGAAAGCAGGGTTTTCAAAGAGGCTTTGAACTCTGGTGCATCTTTCTATAAAGACGGGGGGGGGATAATTTATCATATTGATAGTTCACTTGCTTACTTTAAAGCATGCCAACATAGAGCATTAACCAGCTGATCTTGCTGGGGGGGGGGGGCGGCGGCAGGGAAATGGTGCAAGTCCATTACAGTGTTTATTGCAGGTTTACACCTCCCTTTTCCACTTCTTAGAGATGGCTCCAGAGTGCTATTTTTATAAGTTAATTGTTAGTATCTTTGCTGCACTGTTCTGTTTTAACAATTAAATGCACTGGATTCTGTAGCTCTTCCATTTTGGCTCATAAGAGCGAGTTTAGGTGTTGCATGCAATGCAGGCATAACCTGGCCTCGTGCCATAAGGGCCTATTCTATCTGCAAATCCATGTTTCCAAACTCACACAGATAAGCTGAACATGGAAATGCCATTTGCTGAGGTGAGCAGGTGTGGTTAGCACCCAGGCTCTCCAGTTCTCTTTTGCAAATACCCCTCCCAATGTCATTCCCAGTCTCCAGCCAGTTTAGTAACCTATCTCGAAGGAAGAAATCGAAAGGGCATTTGCAGGGAGGAGGATCAGCGTGGGTGGGAGGGGTTAAGCATTTGCATGGGAGAATCAGCAGCGGCAGGGAAGGGTTAAGCATCTTCTTTCTGACTGATTCTGTCTTGATTCTGTAAGTTGGTGACCCCACATTTTCCTGGTAGCTGGTTGCTGTTCCCCCCAACACACGCAATAGGCCAAAATGGAAAAGTCTGGTCTTGATCAAGGAGGTAGGAGAGGGAACCGGTAGCACGAATTACTGTGGGAGACAAATGTTAGGTACCTGCTCTGCTTCCCCTCATTCGCTGTGATTCAGTGGATGTAAATTGCTTTGAGCGTTGTAAACAGAAGAGTGGCTCATCAATGTTATGGCTACCTGAATAATAGGTGCACCCTGCTGTGTCTGTCTGGGCATACTGTCCCATTTTCATGCCTCCGTGACATAAGTGTGCAAGCTACACACACACACACAAACACGTGCACTTTTGGGGTCGAAAGAGAGCTTACAGCCACCAAGCCCATAAAACAACCTTGCTCAGAACTGAGTTATTATTCTGGCACTGACTTTTGCTGTGACTTTCATTATTTCTCTTGCCATATGTTGGGAGAGCAGGAAACACAGCCCCTCCTTTTTCCTCAGCCTAAAACTGTAAAATCAGATCTTAATTAATATTCAATACTCCCCCCCCATTAAACCCCACACTCACCTCCCCAAAAATACTGTTCCTGATTGCCAGCCAGAGAGGTCCCTGGAGTGTGGAATCGGCTAGGATTCCCAGCGACTGTTTTCAATCTAATTTCTTTGCAAATCAAGCTGGTTCCTCTCTAGAGGGAACGCCGTAACGGCAAAGGATCAGATGAATTGTAAGGAACCGAACATGCTGAGAACCGGAGGCTTTCTGCTGTCAAGCTCTCCGAAAAGTGCCATGCCATTTGGGGACTCACGTCCCTTTTTGTGGAGTGCTCAATTCAAACCAGAGCACTTTCTGGAGCCAGAAGTGTGGGGCGGAAGTTAGACAAAGGAGATGCACATCTCATTAGAGCCGAGTTGCACTGTGGCTTCCACCTACGGTTATCCTTTGTGCTCTTCCGCGCGCTCAATTACTTGGCGCCAACATCTGTCAATTTCCTAATCAGAAGAACAGCTTGGATAGAGGTGACAAGGCTGCAAAGCTCGTCCCTGCCTCCGCTCGTCATCTGCCCTCTGTCACCTTTCCATTTTAGCTCGTGGGGAGCGGTTTTTGCTTCCTGTCAACACCTGTTCTTATCTGCCCCTTTGAGCATCTCGCCCTGATTTGCACCAGAGTTTTCTGGATTGAAATTGAAGAAAGCAAAAGCGAGGGGCCTCAAGCTTGCCAGGAATTACGTTGGTTTGGGCAGCCTTTATGTTAGAGGGGGCAGAACCTCACTTAAATACAGTGGTACCTTCGTTCTCAAACACCTTGGTACTCAAACACCTTGGTTCCCAAACGCCTTGGTTCTCAAACGCCAAAAACCCGGAAGTAAGTGTTCTGGTTTTCGAATGTTTTTCGGAAGCCGAACGTCCAATGTGGCTGTTGGCTATTGTTTCCAGGGTGCCTGCACCAATCAGAAGCCATGTCTTGGTTTTCAAACATTTTGGAACCCGCTTCAAATACTGATTGATTGATTGTGTGATTGCGGAAATGGATAAAAGCCCCCCATCCAAACAATGTCTATCATCAGTGCAGGTAAGGAAAAAAATACTTTTAATTTTTATCATCTACAATAATGTCTCATTTATTTTATTGATTATTGCTTTCATTTGATGGATCAATGGTCTCGTTAGATAGTAAATTTCATGTTAAATGGCTGTTTTAGGGGTTGTTTTTAAAAGTCTGGAATAGATTAATCCATTTTGCTTTACTTTCTATGGGAAAGCGTGCCTTGGTTTTGGAACGCTTTGGTTTTGGAACGGACTTCCGGAACAGATTAAGTTTGAAAACCAAGGTGCCACTGTATATATATTTTATAATAATCTTTATTAGTTTTCAGTTATAATCCAATAAAAGCCTCTTTATAACAATACCAATTTATAATACAATTATTAATACCAATCGTTCAAATACTGAATTATATAATTTAGATAAAGTGCCCCCCATGTGCTAGAATTGATGGTTTGACAGTTTTCTTTATTTCTGCCTTCCAAAATCTTATTAATTTCAATTACATTCCGGTCATAATAATAATCCCTTATACAACAACTACAATATTAATAACTTCTATTCATGTTGACACATTAAATAGTTAAGTATTTTTATTAATTTACTTGATTGGAGGGGTGGACCCATTAAATTAAGACTTGACTTTCTCTGTGTTGGAAAGGAACATGGTTTAATTTGTAAGTCACTGTTCAATGCAATTCAGCGGGATGCCAATGTACCTGCTTAAAGAGGAAGGAAGAAGGGAAATTAAGGCTTCCTAGCCTAGATCAATTCTCTGATGATGAGAATTGGAAAGAAATAAACCGAGAGCACATCGTTTAGAGCTGAACATCATGTCCTGAAATTATAAATGGCAGAAATCAAATGCTGAACAGCTGCAGATATGTACAGGGCATCATTCTTAGGTTTTTTTCATCAGTGGTCCCTCAAGAGAGTAGTTCCTTCAAAATGGTACAAGGTTATGGTTTTCATTCTGGTGGTTGTTTTTCCCCCCTTCCTCCAGTGTTAATATTTTATTTTTGCATTTTATTATAGTGCAAGTCTGTCCAGATATAATAATGAAAACCACTTTGTTTGGGGACGATTGCAATAATAATAATATCTGGTCTGAAACTCAAGCTCTTTTAACTCATCCTGAATACGCCTAGCAGATACTTCAAATGCATCACAATTAATACAAGTCAGCCTGATGGCACCAAGCGGGCAAATTTCCTTGCACAGAGGTTTCCTGGTACCCGCTCACGTGGGCCCCCGAACCAGAAATAAATGGCAAACTGTCCATTTAAAATTCCCACCCAAAATACCATCCAAGTCTTCACGACAACTTTAAACTGCTTAGACTGAGGTTTGACTACGATCGAGTGGCATGTAAATTTTGTTAAATAAAAAGAAAGAACTGTTGGAACACGCAGACTGAGACAAACCTCTCCGGGTATCTTCCTTGTGGAGCATAGCACAGGACATTCATAAATCCAAAGATATATGCACAATCAAGCAGCAGAGTAAAGCAGGAACGCTGTGGCTCTGAGGTGTGGCATTCAAAGTAATTTATTAAGCAATATATACAGGACAAAGCGATCATGGCGTCCTCTCACATCTTCTCCAAGAGAGAGAGAAAGTACAAAAGTACAATACAGTGGAAGAGATAGAACTGGCCTCCGTTATCACACTTTCCAAGCATGGAATGTAAACACAGACATGTGATGTAACAACCACACATCCAGCAACAGGAGAATGAAATATGCTGACATCAACCATGAAAACTGATTTCGTATATATTGGTAATCTAAAAAACTGGAATACTTAAATTTCCCACAGATACCAATGCTTATTGTTTAAGGACATGATTGGTTAGAACTTGGGCCGCAGTCCTAGCCCTTCTTGAATTCTGTAGGACTTACTTCTGAGTAGGCTTGGTTAGGCTGTTACACTGTTAGTTCTTCATGTTTCCCAGTTCCTGGTGTTGCTGGATTTGCTTGAGGTGTTGGACCACCTTCAGACAAGATAATTTCCTATGGGTATCTACATGCAGGAAAACCCGCATTGCACAATGGCAAACATATTACCCCATATTTGTTGTGCAGGGAACCATGCTGTTCAAAGTGACCCTGGCTCTTGTGGATATTAGGGAGCTCACAGCTCAAAGGAGCAAGAGCAACCCCTTAAAAACATCTGTGTCAGGTAAACCAGTAATTATCCTTAAAAATGAGCAAGGAAGAGTGAGCTGTACTGTGGTCTTTCTGACTGCTGTTTATTCATTCATTTACTCTCAGGGGCGCCGACTTATAAAAAATATTGGGGGGGCCCATACCGGGGTCCTGCCGCTGGTTCACTCGGGTAGCCGGGAGAACGCAGTTCGAGGTGGCGGTGTTGGGGAGAGACCCTCGCTCAGGGCGCCACTAGACTTGGCGGCCGGCGGCCTATCTGGGGGGTTCTGGAGCGTATTTCGGCGGAGCGATTGGGAAGGAGGGGGCTTGTTGCCGGATTCTTCAGCTGAGCCGGAGATCCGCTGCTGGGGGTCCCTGGGCCGAGTTGTGAGCACGGCCTGCTGAAGGGAGATCCAGCCGATTGCGCGACGGGGACGGCCGGGGCTCTCCGGCTAGGGCGCGCGGCTGGCTGGCTGGCGAGGGAGCAGGTGGGGAGGAGGCGGGGGTCCTCACTCTCTTAGGAAACGCACCCGCGCGCCCGATTGCCACGAAGTCCGAAGGGTGCGTGTGTGGAATTAAAAAGCAAAAACGAGATACGGGCAGGGCAGGCAAAGAGTTTTCTGCAAGAGGATGGAGGGCAGGTTGAAGAGAAAATCACTCAGGATGAGACAGTCAAATCAGCCATGATAAAATGGGCTCAGGATATTGGGTATAACATCATGTTTGAGGATTGGGAAAGGTTATGGACCACCGGAATGAAATTCACGGCATGTAATGCCTTGAAGGAAAATATTATGAAAATGATTTATAGGTGGTACATGACCCCAGTCAAGCTTGCAAAAATATATCACCTGTCTGATAATAAATGTTGGAAATGTAAGGAGGCTGAAGGGACATTCTTTCACCTCTGGTGGACTTGTCCAAAAGTGAAGGCCTTCTGGGAAATGATCTATAATGAGTTAAAAAAGGTATTTAAGTATACCTTTCCCAAGAAACCAGAGGCCTTCCTCTTGGGCATTGTTGGCCAGAAAGTGTTAAAGAAGGATAGAACTTTCTTTATGTATGCAACTACAGCAGCAAGAATACTTATCGCAAAATATTGGAAGACACAAGATTTGCCCACACTGGAAGAGTGGCAGACGCAATTGATGGACTACATGGAACTTGCTGAAATGACGGGCAGAATCCGAGATTTGGGAGAAGAAACAACGGAAGAGGACTGGAAAAAATTTAAGGACTATTTACAAAAACAATATAAGTTGTATGAATGTTAAAAATTTACACGATTCGGAAACTATAGCTTCACCAATTAGATTTGGGAAACAGGAAATTATATTTTAAGTAAGAAAAGGTCAAAATCTAAGGTAATACTATGTTTAATTTAAGATATAAGTAACTGATGAAAAGTATGTTAAATTTAGAGGTATAGTATTTGAAAAGTACAAAATAAGGTACGAAACAAGGTAATAATTTGCTGATATCTTTATTATAAAGAATGCAGGGTAAGGGAGATGCGAGGAAGTCCAGTTAGTTATATAAAAAATGTGTTGAATGGTTGGTTTTCTTTTCTTCTTTTTCTTTTTTTCTTTTTCTTGTTCTTTTACTTTTTTCTTCAGTGTATGTTTCTAACTTTGTATTTGAAAACTTAATAAAATATTTATAAAAAAAAAGAAGAGAAAATCCTTTCGCTTTTCTGGGGCGCAGGGAAGTCTCAGAGCCGGAGGTTGGGGAAGGGACCCCCTTTGCTCTGCCCTCTTCTCCCGTCTTAGATTCGCATGGGGGTCCCCGCCCGAGCTTGCCTGGCCACCGGGCCACACAAGGGCCGCGCTCTACGCGGCACACCTTGCTAGCCGCGCAGCTGTCCTCTGCGGCTGCGGAGCGGCCCTGCGCCGGTGCCCAGCCCCTCTGGGCGCCCGCTGCGCTGCCAATGACAAGCGGGCGACGTCGCGGGCGGGGAAGGCGTCGCTTTCTTTCCCGATCCTTCATCCTCCCAGTCTTCCAGCCCTTTTTTGGGTTGGAAGCTCGTCTCGTTCGCCCTTCTCCTTTCTTCACCCTGCGCGCAATTTTCCTCCCTCGTCTCCCTCCCCATTTCTCCTTCCTTCCTTCCTTCCTTCCTTCCTTCCTGACTGACTGACGGGCTTGGGCTCGGGCTCGGGCTCGGGCTTCGGGTAGGGCTCGGGCTCGGGCTCGGGCTCAGGCTCGGGGTCGGGCTCCGGGTCGGGGTCGGGCTCCGGGTCGGGCTCAGGCTCAGGCTCGGGCTCGGGCAGCCACAGCGTCGGCGGTGTTGGCGATCGGGCGCCCTATAAAAGCCGCGGACGCGCCCACCGCCGCCCGAGATTATTGGGGGGGCTGAGCCCCCCCAAACGAATTTTTGAGGGGGCTCGGGCCCCCTCAAGCCCCATGGAGTCGGCGCCTATGTTTACTCTGCCAGTCACAGGTAAAAGATAAAAGGCCCCTGGATGGTTAAGTCCAGTCAAAGGCGACTATGGGGTTGTGGTGCTCATCTCGTTTCCAGGCCAAGGGAGCCAGCGTTTGTCCACAGACAGTTTTCCGGGTCATGTGGCCAGCATGACTAAACCGCTTCTGGCGCAACGGAACACCGTGACGGAAACCAGAGTGCATGGAAACGCCGTTTACCTTCCCGCTGCAGTGGTGCCTATTTATCTACTTGCACTGGTGTGCTTTTGAACTGCTCGGTTGGCAGGAGTTGGGACAGAGCAACGGGAGCTCACCCTGTCGTGGGGATTCGAACTGCCAACCTTCTGATTGGACAGCCCAAGAGGCTCAGTGGTTTAGACCACAGTGCCACCCGCGTTCCATTGCACAATCAAAATTAACCTATTATTCTAGAAGAGTCATACAGACAAGCAGGTTTCTTGAAACATGGCTCTTATTTGCAGTGTTTTGGAATGGTAAATCTCAAGACAATCTTTGTCCATAATCTATTCTTTGTTGGAGAGGTCCCCCCCCGGTTTACTTGTTTATTGTGTCAATTGTGTCCCTGTTGTTGATTTTCGAACTTGGTGTAATTTGATTGTAAGGGTAATAAATGTTTAGAAGACATGGATAATAATGAAGAAACCCAAACAGGATATAAACAGAGAGGCAATATAAGTGGAACAGCAATTAGCCTGTGTGTGGAGATCAGCTTTGAAGTCCCTCTTATTCTCACCCGTAAGGTCGATTAGGCTTGTGGGCATGAGAGGAGGAGTGGCTTTTCAGCAGTGCTTCCACCTCTATGAAATTAAACTACTGCAGTTTGATTGGCCTCTTTGATCTGTTTTTTTTTTTTTTGAAACAGGCTTTAAAAAACCATCTCTTCCTGCTTCTCTTTCTTGATAGCTTTGCAGCCTCCAAGCCACATAGGGCTTTGAAGGTTAAAACCAGCGGCAAGGATTGACAGTGTAAATGCGGTGGGAAGCAGAGCAGAATAGCTACCACATTTTTCCGTGTATAAGACAATGCTTTTTGCTTTAAAAAATTAGGCAAAAATTGGGGGTCATCTTATACACAGATAGTGAATGCAGGGGGGGAGGTCGTGCGATTAGTGACAGCAGCAAGCAGGAGATTGGCAGCGGCGATTGGGTGGTTGATTGGTGGCTGCGGCAAGGCCTGCTGGCGATTGGCTGTGGCTGCAGCAATTGGGCAGGTGATTGGCAGCTGTGGCAAGTGGGCGGTGGGATGTTGGTGGCGGTGAACAGGCAGACAATTGGTGGCTGTGGTGAGGTATGCAATCGGCAGTGGCTGTGGCAAGCAATTGGCAGTGGCAGGCAGGCGGGTGAACAATTGGCAGAAGTGACCTCCCCAACCCCCCCCCCAAAGCTAAACAACTTAATTTCTTAATTTTGGGTTACAAAAAACAGGGGTCATCTTATACACGGAAAAATACGGTATTTATTATTTAGACAATTTATAAACTTATAATTTATAAACTTATAAACTGATAAATTACAATCTTCTCTAAGCAGTGTACAAGAAACACAGTACAATGCAAATAATAGTTGCTATATAAAATCTATAAAATCAGAAAATGCTGGTTCCCGGCCTTGTTTCACTGAGGCATTGTGGGAAAGTAAAATGGTAGCCCCCCAGCAAGGGACCAGAAGCAATCATTGAAATCTCCCTTCCCTGCGTTGTCTCCCAGAAGAAGCAGCAGCATGAAAAGGGTGGCGAAGAGGTTGACTGCTTGCAGACACAGTCTCTGGTTACTGGGGAAAAGGCCTGGAGAGGAGGGGACTTCGATGGCTGGGAGGATTTCAGTCTTGGCAACTGATGGAGAGGAGGTGCTGTCCTCGTTAGGCCTGACACTCAGTTGATTGTGGTTTTGCTCATAAAGAGTTAACTCCAACTTTGAGCAGTGTGATTTACTGCTGGCTTGCTCTTGGGCAGGGACGCGGGTGGCACTGTGGGTTAAACCACAGAGCCTAGGACTTGCCGATCGGAAGGTCGGCGGTTCGAATCCCCGCGACGGGGTGAGCTCCTGTTGCTCGGTCCCAGCTCCAGCCAACCTAGCAGTTCGAGAGCACGTCAAAGTGCAAGTAGATAAATAGGTACCACTCTGGCGGGAAGGTAAATGGCGTTTCTGTGTGCTGCTCTGGTTCGCCAGAAGCGGCATAGTCATGCTGGCCACATGACCTGGAAGCTGTACGCCGGCTCCCTCGGCCAGTAAAGCGAGATGAGCACCGCTACCCCAGAGTCGGTCACGACTGGACCTAATGGTCAGGGGTCCCTTTACCTTTACTGCTCTTGGGCACAAAGATACTGAGCCATGGACCATCCCTTCACCAAAGCGCTATTGCTGTCTGCCACCTTTCATTGCTGTTTGCCGCCTCTTGTTGCCACCGTCAGAAGGCAGGAACAGCTGGTCCTCTTTACACACCGAAGCTGGCTCTGGTGATGTGTCTCATATGCACAGGCTTTGGCACAATTTGGCTGCTTTCGATCTGTTTTGTGTTCGGAGAGAAGCAGCGAGCCCAAAGTGCAAGGCTGCAAGTAGCCTCCGCTGAGCAGGGGTGATTCCCCATCCTTCTGGGATCAGCCTTCCCTCTCTAAGCTGCACCCACATGGCTGTCTTTCCCAGTGGGGGAAATCCAGCTTTTTAATCCTCCGCTTGGCTCCAGAACTGTTCTGCCTCCTTTTCTGCCATCGGTCGCTTGGCTGTTATCTCTGGCACGCAAGTTAAGCATCAGGATGACAACCAAGCCAGCATCCTTTTCATTGTGTAAGCGAACCCCGGGCAGAGAAGCAAGGCTTTGGTTCAGGAACCAGCTATTAACATGCGGCAAGGGAACCTCGCGGCTGGGATTTGGCAGAGCTCTGCTCCCTTTATCTTGGAATTGTCATTTGTCAAGCACCGAGCTGACGAATAAAAAGAAATGTCTCCCCTCTTTCCTGGTGAGCGTGCTGTCCATCTAAATAAGAACCATGACAATTGGAGGGGGGGGGGACAGAAGCAGGGGTACTGGGAAAAGGAGTGGAAGACAAATGGAGAGCAATGATCACCTCTGATCTCAAGAGGTTAGCAGAGTTGAGTTGGAGGGGATCAAGGACCCATCTTAGTCCAGCAATCCCCACCCTCACCCGCACGGGGACCACTTCAAAATTGCCAAAGGCTTTTTGGGGAACCCACTGAACGAGTTTAACAGCTCTCCGAACAAGGAAGTTTCTCCTGTTGCCAAAACCTGCTTTCCTAAAGCCACTGGTTTTAGGCCTGCTCACTGCAGCAAGAAAATTCTGCTCTTCCTCCATTTAAACGGAAGCTCCTGGGTTCTTTAGAAAGGCAGCCTCTTTCAGCCTTCATTCTGTAGTGATACTGAACCCAACAAGGCTTCTACTTCAGGAGACCCATTGGCCGGGCACGCTGTTTCTGCAGTCCCCATTGGCTGGACACTCTTTTTCCTCCTCCAATCAGGGAAGACATCATCTGTCAGGTTTCAGTGAATTCTTACCGTCTTTATTCAATATTCACAGCAAGAGGCCTCTGTACACTGCCTTCCCGGCATTGTTCCAACTGAGCTCCTTTCCCCTCCCTTCCTAGCAACAGCTCTTCCCCTTACGGTGTCCACCAGGGGCTAATTGTCTCTGAGTCCTTCGCTCTTCCACTTTCAATGCACGGCGGGTTCTGGGAGAAGGGGGGTCAGAAATGCTCTCCAGTGATAATGTGTCAGCTGGCTGCTCTGTCTCTGTCTCCCCCTTCTCTTCTCCCAACACCTCCAAACTCTTCTGTTCGCCTGTCTCTGAGCTATGACCTTCCTCAAACCACTGCTGTAATTCAATACTGCCTTCCTCTTCTCTGGAAGTTTCAGCTGGAGGGGGGACGGTCTCCACCATCACCATTCCTTCTCAGTCTCGTACCCCTCAGTCCAGTCCCTGACATCATCTCAAGTAAGAAACAACAACGCACAGTTAGGTATTGACCACATTTCAGTTTCACATGTTTACGCAAATTGCTATGCAGCTTATGCAAAATAGAGCAAATAATAATTCGATACATATAAAAACATTCTACATACATATAAAGCAAAATAAGGTAAAGGTAAAAGTACCCCTGCCGGTACGGGCCAGTCTTGACAGACTCTAGGGTTGTGCGCTCATCTCACTCTAGAGGCCGGGAGCCAGCGCTGTCCGAAGACACTTCCGGGTCACGTGGCCAGCGTGACGAAGCTGCTCTGGCGAGCCAGTGCAGCACACGGAAACTCCGTTTACCTTCCCGCTAGTAAGCGGACCCTATTTATCTACTTGCACCCGGGGGTGCTTTTGAACTGCTAGGTTGGCAGGCGCTGGGACCGAGCAACGGGAGCGCACCCTGCCGTGGGGATTCGAACCACCATCCGATCGGCAAGTCCTAGACGCTGAGGTTTTACCCACAGCGCCACCCGCGTCCAATAAAGCAAAATACATACGTCCAATTATATGCCAAATGTCTGGTGAAATTAAAGCAAGGTTTTCACTTGTCTCAGGATCCAAACCAAGAACAGAGATGCACCCCTCAGGAGAGTGTAATTCTGCAGCTGTGGAGCCACAACCAAGAAGCCCCTACTGTAGATCGGAGATCATTGCAGCAGTTCCCAGAACAACGGGGCCTGGAGCAGAGCATTGTTAGTCAATGCAAGAGGGCTTTTCTAGCAGAAGGCATTTCTTGAGATTGACAGGGCCCAGGACACGTTGGGGCCTTATACTCCCAAACCAGCACTTTGGAAACCAACTGGTGACCAACACAGACATTCCAGCACTGGCGCAATACATCCTTGCCAGCTTAGCCCTGTTCAGAAGGAGGCAATGGCATGCTGTGCCTATTTGAAGTTTCTGGATGGTTTCCAAGGGCAGCCCTATGGAAGGCACTACAGTGGTACCTCGAGTTACAAACGCCTCAGGTTACAAACACTTCACGTTACAAACTCTGCTAACCTGGAAGAGTTACCTTGAGTTGAGAACTTTGCCCCAGGATGAGAACGAAAATCATGTGTCGGTGGCGCAGCGACAGCAAGAGGCCCCATTAGCGAAAGCACGCCTCAGGTTAAGCACCGTTTCAGGTTAAGAACGGACCTCTGGGACGAATTAAGTTTGTAACTAGAGGTACCACTGTATTACCATACGTGAGAATAGCCAGGGCAGTAGTACAGTGGTACCTTGGTTTAAGAACTTAATTCATTCTGGAGGTCCGTTCTTAACCTGAAACTGTTCTTAACCTGAGATACCACTTTAGCTAATGAGGCCTCCTGCTGCGCCGCTGCCACGCGATTTCTGTTCTCACCCTGAAGCAAAGTTCTTAACCCGAGGTACTATTTCTGGGTTAGCGGAGTGTCTAACCTGAAGCGTCTGTAACCCGAGGTACCACTGTATTTACGAATGGGGCCTACAAAGAAATCTGTGTCTGGGTGAGGTGTTCCTGTCCAGGGTTCTGGAGAATCACTCCTTTCAGGCTGCTCTGTTCTCTTCCCACTCTGGGTGTTGCAGCACAACGGACAGCTCCTTGCAGGATCACCAGTAACTCTAATCAGACTTTTGCTTCCACAAGTTTGGTGCTTTTTTGTTTTCCTTTTTAAAAGCTGCTCAAGAGCCAGGCGACCCCTTCCGAGCCTCTCCTATGAAGCCTAAAACTGCACCTTCTCTCAGTCATCTCCTGCCTGGTACAATTAATTGCCTGTTCTGGTCAGCAGGTACCAAGAAATGTGAAACACAGCAAGCGGCCTTATACAAAGCCAGCGCATTGATCCACTTAGCTCACTATTGTCTACACTGGCTGGAGGGGGCTTCCGAGCATTTTAGGCAGGGTTCTCTGCTAGCCTGACCTGGAGATGCCGGAGATCGAATCTGGAGCCTTCTGGATGCAAAGCAGATGCTCCATTGCTGAACTATGGGTCTTCCGAAATGTCCTTGGTCAGATGTCATGCGCTTGGTGCAAAGGGAACCAATTTCTCTGCAGAATCTGGCTTCAATGGGACCTGCCTCCAGGGATCCCAGTTTGGAGGTCTCAGGGAGTTGAGTGGCTCCAACTCTATGTCAGCCTTGTGTCTGGGCTCAGCACCTCCGCGGCTTACGCCGCTGGTCTTCCTGACCCAGCTGGCTCCTCTGCCACTGCTCAGGGGGGGCGTCATTCCTGGCAGGTATCACTATTAATGCTCGCAGTTAAATCACACTGTGAAGAGCAGTGGTTCTCAAGGCACAGCGGCACCATACATTTAAAGCAACATTCATTTAATGTGGCTTCCCCCAGTGAATCCTGGGTACTGTAGTTTGTACGGGGTGTTGGGAATTGTAGTTCTGTGAGGAGGAAAACTATAGTTCCCATGATTCTTGAGTGGCCTTCAAATATGATTTAAATGCATATGCCCATGGTTGCAATGAACTTATAGGTTTGTGTAGTGGCGGTATGGAACTTAATGGCACATCACAAGTGTGGGTCTAGGACACTGGCTGGGTGGGGATGGGACACTGCAGGAAGAAAGTGACAAGCAAGGGAAGGGTTGAAGACCCCTCTTCCCATTCTCCTCTGCAAACTGCCCCCTCCCAGTACTCCTCTGCAGTGGAGGAGCTAAGCTCAGGCTTTTGGAAGTGGCCGTAGAGCAGTGCTACATTGGTTGCCCTGTGGTCTAAACTACTGAGCCTCTTGGGCTTGCCAATCAGAAGGTTGCTGGTTCGAATCCCCACAACAGGGTGAGCTCCTGTTGCTCTGTCCCAGCTCCTGCCAACCTAGCAGTTCGAAAGCAAGTCAAAGTGCAAGTAGATAAATAGGTACCGCTGTGGTGGGAAGGTAAATGGCATTTCCATGCACTCTGGTTTCCGTCACGGTGTTCCGTTGTACCAGAAGCAGCTTCGTCATGCTGGCCACATGGCCCGGAAAGCTGTCTGTAGACAAATGCTGACTCGTCTTGGCCCCAAAGCGAGATGAGTGCCACAACCCCATAGTCGCCTTTGACTGGACTTTACCATCCAGGGATCCTTTACCTTTTACCTTAATCAAACTGGTGGCCTGTGGAGCAGTGCTAGACCGTGAGCCATCAGTTGCCACTACTGGCTGACTCCACCATAGCCCAGGTTTTGTGGGATGCTTCAGGGACCAAGTATGATAGCGATTCCTGGCACACTGGAAGGGGTGGGAATCATTGGCCCACCGTATCAGACAGCTACTGTACTACTGTAAATGATGTGAAAGTCAATCAAAAAGACAACAGGGGCATTTGCTTAAAAAAGTCTTTCCAAATGGAAAGAGACGCAAAAAGTATGCGTGCTGAGGGCAAGGGAAAAGAAATTTCTGAGCTATGGACTCAGCAAGAGCCAGGAAATTCATCTGAGTTTGCTCCTGTGCCTGAATAATAAGCCAGATTTTATTACCTGGTAGAGAGAGCTAAAAGCTCAGGCTGCATGTTTGTTCTCGAGAGAGCCGCTTACCTGTCGTTTACATGAATAGGGTACTTTGGCATTAACAACTGCAGCAGTTAGAGCAACCTGGCATAGGGTAGGAAGTTGTTGACTGATGAAAGCACAAGGCTATTATTTTCCCTTTCTAGAAATAGGGGGCAGGTAAGTGACTGGATCCTGCTAGCTTTTGCGGAGAGGGCTTTGATTTGATCCTTGCTAGCCAAAACCGTTAGCTGCAGCTCCCTAGAACTGTAAATTATAGCCTGTATAATGCATAGAAAGGAGGCAGGGAATCTCACCCCCGTCTTGAAACAGCAAGGGATCTCCCACATTGAAAGCATCCCTGAATCACACGCATGATGCATTCTTTGCAAAAAAAAAAAGAAAAAAAAGTGAGAGCAAAGCATGCTGTTAATATTGTAATTTAATGTCTCCATTTCTTCATGGGTGCTCTGCGATCTCTGAGAAATTAACCATGCAGCCACAAATCAAGATTCTCTGAAGGCAGCTAAACCACACTAAGATGTTATTCACTCATGCAATGTACACTGTCCAGTGTACCAGCAAGATGCTCTGGCTAATTCCACATTTTTAAAAATAATACTAAAAGCAACGACAACACGAAAAGCTGCCAACTTGGAAGCAGAATGAAGTTGCACGTTATAGACAATGCACGTTATAATTTGGGTTGGTGTGTACCCTGTCGATCTACCCCCTTTGCAAAGAATAAACATCGTTATGGCAAAGAAAGAGAGAAAGAAACCTTTGTTCTCCCATCTAATCTGAAGGAGGAAGATCACATTGAAAACCCCACTTTCCTTAATGTGACTTCATTAGCATTGAAAGGGAGTTGGGGGGGGGGGAGAGATGCAAGCGCTGGTTATGTAACCAGCAGGGAAAGTTTTATGCATGGAAGAAGCAGCATTGCACAAAGTATACAGGGCATTTGCTGCTGGGCAGGCTCAAGACGCGGCTATGGCCATTTTTAGCGCATTGGCCAGCTGATGAAGAGCTGCAGAGAGGGAGCAGGAGGACAGTGGTAATATACGTAAAACATTCTTTATCCTGAAAACGTAGTCAGAAATTCAAAAATTATTAACAGCTATTATGGTTTAGTCGTTTAGTCGTGTCCGACTCTTTGTGACCCCATGGACCAGAGCACGCCAGGCACTCCTGTCTTCCACTGCCTCCCGCAGTTTGGTCAAACTCATGCTGGTAGCTTCGAGAACACTGTCCAGCCATCTCGTCCTCTGTCATCCCCTTCTCCTTGTGCCCTCCATTTTTCCCAGCATCAGGGTCTTTTCCAGGGAGTCTTCTCATGAGGTGGCCAAAGTATTGGAGCCTCAGCTTCAGGATCTGCCCTTCCAGTGAGCACTCAGGGCTGATTTCCTTCAGAATGGATAGGTTTGATCTTCTTGCAGTCCATGGGACTCTCAAGAGTCTCCTCCAGCACCATAATTCAAAAGCATCAATTCTTCGGTGATCAGCCTTCTTTATGGTCTAGCTCTTACTTCCATACATAACTACTGGAAAAACCATAGCTTTAAACATTAAAAACAAACAAACTGACCTTTCTCCTGAGAGCTCTAATCAGCTTACCCTTTTACCATCACAAGAACCCAGTGAGGTAGGATGGGCAGCAATGAGTCAAAGTCCTCATAGTTGGCTTGGATGTACCACCTGGTAGAAGCTGACATTTCCAGGAATTTTGGTGCATCGGGGCATTTTGGGAATGTCAAAATGCGGCTTTTAGGGCCTATTTCATACACCCGCTGGGAGTCCTTGTGGGCCGAAAGGCAAGATTAAAAACAACGAATTCCGCATTCGAAGAACTAATGTACATCGCCAGTGTGCAAAATTTATTGCATGCCTCCCTGCTTCTTAACCAACATTGCCTTCCTTAAGACTTTTCCAAGTGACAGTGCTGCAGCAAGAAGAGAAACTGCACCCGGCAGGACTCCCTCTTTGTGCAACTTTCATTAGGCTTCCACCTGAGTCAAGCTGACGTGCTTCCCTTTCCTCAAAGAATTTGGATTGCAAACATTCTGAAAAGCTTGGCTGGGAGCATTCTGTGGAATCGCAACCAGCTCAGCCGATTGGTGCCAGAGGCTTCACCGCCACAGGTGCAATACAATACAGACAGAACAGAATGCAGAGGGGATGTAGCACCTTTCCTGCTTCATTCAGGTGCAGGTTTGTGTCTGCTTGGGAATTCTGAGAGCAGCCCCTCTCCCAGCAGCTACTCAGAGTGCCGTTTGATGCTGTTTTTTCTGATGTGGTTACCAACACAGCTTTTGAGAGCCTGCAGGCTCTCTGTGGATCTCGACTACTAATATTTGTGGAAGAAAGGAGGGGAAAAAAGGGGGGGGGAAAGGGTCACTCCACAGTAAACAGCGGAAGAGAAAAGTGCTGGAGGGCAAAACAAACGAAGCAGCAGAGACAAAAGGCTGTAGGGAAGCACAACTCCAACCAAACATCGAAATTAAAACCAACATAATAAAAACACAGAAACGGTAAAAGAAGAAACTCGGTAATTTAGGAAGGTTGGGGGCTGCTGGGTAGCATATCTGGTTCTTGGTTCATTTAGGTCAGTATTGGTTTCCTTGAGGAGCGGGGAATGCTTTTCAGTTTGAGGGCCGCATTCTCTTGTGGGTAACCATCCGAGGGCCACAGGCAAGAGGAAGGTGGGGCCAGAAGCAAAAGTGGGCGGAGCACTGGATGTAAATATTACAGTCTGGCTAGTTTTGCACACACCCTTCTCTAGCCTCCATTCAGAAAAACAAGAGGGATTATTAGATCTCAAGCACATACAGTGATACCTCGGGTTAAGTACTTAATTCGTTCCGGAGGTCCGTTTTTAACCTGAAACTGTTCTTAACCTGAAGCACCACTTTAGCTAATGGGGCCTCCTGCTGCCACCGATTTCTGTTCTCATCCTGAAGCAAAGTTCTTAACCCGAGGTAATATTTCTGGGTTAGCGGAGTCTGTAACCTAAAGCGTATGTAACCCGAGGTACCACTGTATTCCGGCCGGGCAAAAACACCCAGGATGTGAAGGAAGGCCTGGGATGAGTCTCAGGGACTAGGCGGAAAGGGCTACATTTGATGCACAAAAACCCCAGTCAACACTGCCAGCACCTTTTTAGGGTTTCACAGAAGGGACATTTTCAGCCCTACTTAGAGACGGCTGGACTTTCTGTATGCAAAGCCACTGAGTCACCTCCCTATGTATTTCCCTGGGCTTCCAGCCAAGGAGGGTGGAGCGATGGGTGGAACCGACCCCCCTCCCTGTTCCATCTTCGGTGCTCCAGGAACCGCGGCGAGGGAATCCCCCAACTGAGCAGAGGATTCCTCCCGGCCTTGATGGTAGTGAGAGGGCCTCTTCTTCTCGGGCGCACCAGGCACCCCCGATACGCCACTCCACCCCGATTCCCTGTCCCGGGCGAGACAGGGCACGGAGCCAGAGGAAAGGCGCCGCAGTGCAAAAGTTATTAACCCGCCACCAAACCGCGGCGGAGCCACGTTTACTCGGGAGCCAATCCCGCCGGGTCCGGGGAGACTGACTCGCGAGTAAGCGTGCGCAGGAGAAAGCAGAGCAGTCCCCCTTTCCCCCTCCCCACGGCGGAATCAGGACCCTTGGCCGGCGAGAAGCAGGCGCGCCTGCGTCTGGGGAGGGGGGTCTCCCTCTCTCCGCCGCTCGGAGGCGCAACTCCCGGGGCGCAAGAGAGAGGAAGGAGGCCGGAGGAGAGAAGCGCCTGGCGGGCTTTCTGTTCCCGGCGCCGAACAAAAGGGGGAGGAGGGCATGTGCAAAGGCGAAGGGGGGGGGGTGTTGTTGTCTCTCCTCCCCTCCCTCCCTCCTTCCTTCCCCACGAGTCCCATCCTCGCCGCGAAGCGCATGAGCGAGGCGCGCCCTGCCGGGGAGCAGAGCAGAGCAGAGCGCAGCGCGCGCGCGCAGCCGGTGGACGCCGCCGAAGGAAGGGACCAGCCAGGGCGGCCGGCGAAGCGCGGATCGCCGCTCCTCTTGCGGGTAACGTTGCAGCGGGGATCCGGGCGGGCAGGTAGGTAGGCAGGCAGGCGGGCGAGCCCGGCGGCAGCGGCGTTGGGAGGAGCGGGGGAGAAAAGGCCGGGCTGGGCCGAGCCGAGCGAAGCCTGGAGAGCTGCGCGCGCGCACACCTGGCCCTCCCTCTGGACTCTCCTCCTCTCTCTCTTTCCCCCTCTCTCCCCCTACCCCCCATGGGTTCCTTTCCCCTATCCGGCCTCCTCCCCGTCCCTCCAAAGGATAGTCTGTTTCTGTCTCTTCCCCGCCCCCAGGCAATATTTAATTTGGAAAGGTGATTGGTTACCTGGGTGTCCCCCATAGCATCTCTGCAGTTGGAAATCATTCGCTGTTGACCTGGGGAAATCCCCTGCGCTCCCTCCTGATCTGGAGGGGTTCCTTGTGGCGGGAGAGCCGTGACGCCCTGCTCAGAGATGCTTTCTCATGATGCCCTGGCATGACGCGGTACTGCCGAGGGTGAGCCTCGCTGCCACTTTAACCGCACGTCCGGGGGGCTGGACGTTGGCTAGCCTTCGTTCAGGGGAACGTCTCGTCTGGAGGCCTCACTCCGGGAGTTACTCCGGCGAGGAGAGAGCAATGATTTCCTAGAAGCGTAGAATTGTAGAGTGTCATCTAGTCGCACCCGTTTCAGTGCAATAATCTTTTGCCCAACGTGGGGCTCGAACCCGCAACCTTGCGGTTAAGAGGTTCATGCTCTACCGCCTGAGCAGGCAGGCAGCTCACAGGCCTGCCTGTGGGATGTGTTCTCTCTGTGTGGGGGATTGGTTGTGCTTACTCACCCTTGAGGGAAAGGCCCTCTGCACGTGCTCAGGTGTTCTTGTGATTTCTCACAACCTAGGGGAGAGGTTGGTGAGTCAGAGAGCAAAATGAGATGCGGTTTTCCTTGCTATTCCCTGCCCCTGTGCTCCTTTCACACACATATGTGCTGATGGGCTGGTGCAGGTTTTGGGGACCTGTGGCCCTCCAGATGTTGCTGAACTATAACTCCCATCTTCCCTGGCTTGCTTGCTGGGACTGTTGGGAGTTGTAGTTCAGCAACATTGGAGGCGGGCAGAGATTCCCCATACCATTTATACAGTGGTACCTTGAGTTACGAGGGACGCGGGTGGCGCTGTGGGTTAAACCACAGAGCCTAGGACTTGCCGATCAGAAGGTCGGCGGTTCGAATCCCCGCGACGGGGTGAGCTCCCGTTGCTCGGTCCCTGCTCCTGCCAACCTAGCAGTTTGAAAGCACGTCAAAGTGCAAGTAGATAAATAGGTACCGCTCTGGCGGGAAGGTAAACGGCGTTTCCGTGCTCTACTCTGATTTGCCAGAAGCGACTTAGTCATGCTGGCCACATGACCCAGAAGCTATACGCCGGCTCCCTCGGCCAGAAAAGCGAGATGAGCGCCGCAACCCCAGAGTCGGCCATGACTGGACCTAATGGTCAGGGGTCCCTTTACCTTTACCTCGGGTTACAGACACTTCAGGTTACAGACGCTTCAGGTTACAGACTCTGCTAACCCAGAAATAGTACCTCAGGTTAAGAACTTTGCTTCAGGATGAGAACAGAAATCGCGTGGCTGCGGCGTGGCAGCAGCGGGAGGCCCCATTAGCTAAAGTGGTACCTCAGGTTAAGAACAATTTCAGGTTAAGAATGGACCTCCAGAACGAATTAAGTTCTTAACCTGAGGTACCACTGTATACTGCTTCAAACTGATGTAATAATAATAATAATAATAATAATAATTTATTATTTATACCCCGCCCATCTCGCTGGGTTTCCCCAGCCACTCTGGGCGGCTTCCAACTGAATATTAAAAACAGTACAGCTTCAAACATTAAAAACTTCCCTAAAGAGGGCTGCCTTCAGATGACTTTTAAAAGTAAAATAGTTGTTTATTGCTTTGACATCTGATGGGAGGGCGTTCCACAGGGCAGGCGCCACTACTTAGAAGGCCCTCTGCCTGGTTCCCTGTAACCTTACTTCTCGCAGTGAGGGAACCGCCAGAAGGCCCTCAGCACTGGACCTCAGTGTCCGGGCTGAACGATGGGGATGGAGGCGCTCCTTCAGGTATACTGGACCGAGGCCATTTAGGGCTTTAAAGGTCAGCACCAACACTTTGAATTGTGCTCGGAAACGTACTGGGAGCCAATGCAGATCTCTCAGAACCGGTGTTATGTGGTCCCGGCGGCCACTCCCAGTCACCAGTCTAGCTGCCGCATTCTGGATTAATTGCAGTTTCCGGGTCACCTTCAAAGGTAGCCCCACGTAGAGCGTGTTGCAGTAGTCCAAGCGGGAGATAACTAGAGCATGCACCACTCTGGCAAGACAGTTCGCGGGCAGGTAGGGTCTTAGCCTGCGTACCAGGTGGAGCTGGTAGACAGCTGCCCTGGACACAGAATTAACCTGTGCCTCCATGGACAGCTGTGAGTCCAAAATGACTCCCAGGCTGCACACCTGTTCCTTCAGGGGCACAGTTACCCCATTCAGGACCAGGGAATCCCCCACACCCGCCCGCCCCCTGTCCCCCAAAAACAGTACTTCTGTCTTGTCAGGATTCAACCTCAATCTGTTAGCTGCCATCCATCCTCCAACAGCCTCCAGGCACTCACACAGGACCTTCACCGCCTTCACTGGTTCTGATTTAAAGGAGAGGTAGAGCTGGGTGTCATCTGCATACTGATGAACACCCAGCCCAAACCCCCTGATGATCTCTCCCAGCGGCTTCATATAGATATTAAAAAGCATGGGGGAGAGGACGGAACCCTGATTTTTAAACCCAAAGTGGTTTAACAATCAATGCCTCTTTCCAGGGAACTCTGGAAATTGTAGCTCTGTGAGGGTAATAGGAGTCTCCTAAGAACTCTCTGCACCTTCAACAAACTACAGCTCCCAGAATTCTTTGTGGGGAGCCATGTCTGTTTAAAGCAGTATCAAAATGCCTTAAATCTGTGGTATAAATGCAGCCCTAGATTAACATCCTGTTCCTCACTGTGGCCAACCAGTTGCCTCTGGGATGCTGACAAGTGGGACCTGAGCACCACCACAGCCCTCTTGCCAAGGAAGTGGCTACTGCTGTGGATTGGCCGGGTGATCTGCCATTCTGATGGCTTGACCTATGAGATTCACCCAGGAGGCGGAAGAGGCTTTAGAATCTGTTGAGGGGCAGAGACTTGCCCAAAGCAAAGCCCATGATTCGGAGTCCATCAAAGAGAAGCTGCCTGTGCAAAGCACAGGGTGGGCCGAGAGCCAAGCCTTAAGCCATAGGACAAACGCTTAAGGCCAGCCAAATGCTTGTGATGGCAGAAGCTGGCTGTGCAGACTTCTAAGTAAACTTGGGAGCTGATGATGTTTGTTCAGTTTGATGGCATATTACCCCGGCAAATGGATTTCTTGCAACATACAGGGAGACTGGGTTGTCAGCATTGAGGCCTGAAAACGGTGGTATATGTTTTGCTTGTAATTGGATCTTTTTATTATTATTATTAAAAAAGACAGTTTTTTAAATTAGGTTCCCTAATACTATGTGTGTTTAGCTGGCCTGTTGTAAATGTTTCGGAACTGCCCTGGGATATCTGTTGATGAAGGGCAATTTTCAAAGTGCAATACAATAAAATAAGTGCATTAGAAACTACTTCTTGCTAGACTGTAACCAAGGCTGCATAAACACTATACAGTCATACCTCATGCTACGTTTGCTTCAGGTTGAGCGCTTTCAGGTTGTGTCCTGCGGCGACCTGGAAGTAACAGAATGGGTTACTACTGGGTTTCGCCACTCGCATGTGCGCAGACACACAAAATGACATGCACAGAAGCGGTGAATCGCGACCAGCAGACGCGTTCCAGAAGTCCTTTTGACTCCCAAACTGTTCGACAACCAAGGCGCGGCTTCCGATTGGCTG
The DNA here is from genome assembly GCF_965112155.1 of Podarcis liolepis. Classification (NCBI taxonomy): domain Eukaryota; kingdom Metazoa; phylum Chordata; class Lepidosauria; order Squamata; family Lacertidae; genus Podarcis; species Podarcis liolepis. The sequence continues at coordinate 37,101,353 of NC_139573.1, read as the reverse complement.
CAGGAGCTTCCTGCACTCAAGCAGAAGCCATGTCGGATGTTCGGCTTCTGAAAAACATTTGAAAACTGGAACACTTACTTCCAGGGTTTCGGGAGCTGATTTGTTCATCAACTAAGCTGTTTGAGAACCAAGGTACCACTGTACCTTCAAAGTGTTGGTTCAAGGATGTGTGTGTGTATAGTGCTTTTTTTCTAAAAAAATGTTTAGGGGTACTCTCATTTTGACTCAAGAAAATCACCATTTTATAGTTCAAATTGGAAAAATAAATACAGTAAATGGACAAAAGTACAAAGATTCACAAAATGTTTAGGGGTATGCGTACCCCTGTGTACCCCCAGAAAAAAATTCACTGTATATATAAATGAAAGGAGAATTCCTGGGTTCCAAGATCCAGGTTTGGGACAAGTACTCTTGGGTGAAAGAACCCCAGTAGAGATTTAAAATCACAAAATATGCAGCAACATGTGGAAATATAGGCTGTTAGATTACTAATGTATGTCCTTGTGAGTTCCACAATTTCCCTCTTCCCCCAGCTTAGGAAAAGACCACACGTTTGGTAGGCTAAAAAATTAAAAATACTTACAACCTCTTCAAAGGTCAGGTTCATGTGCTTTTCCATACATCAGTCAGAAAAGTTGCATAGGCAGTAAAACTTGGCTTAGTTGCAAAGTGGTGAAGTTCCTAAACTGTTGGTAAAGAAACTCAAGAATGGCTTGTGAGAACCATGTGGTCTGAGCTTGGAGCAACCAACTTAGACCTCTTCACCCATTGAGCTTGATTACCTAGTCCCTGCTTAGGTGGCAGGACTTAACCCTGCATGGTCTTAACCCTTTCATGCCTAGAATCATAGACTGCAATGCAGTCCCTCATCCAATTTGAAACCATACCACTCCCCCCCCCAAGAATTCTGGGTATTGCAGTTTGCTAAGAGTTGTTGGGAATTGTGAATGTGAGGGGGAAACTACAGTGCCCAGAATTCATTGAGGGAAAGAAAGGTTGCAATGTGTACCCAGCCTGTGTGCTAATGGAGGTCCAAGGTGGAGAAGTTTCTGTGTCTTCTGCACCTTTTCAGAGAAGAAAAGGTTCTGGCTTTTGATTGTGTCGAGTCTGGAAGCAAAGGAAGGTCCCCTAGGGTGGAAGGTGCCTGATGCAAGGATGGTCCCACGGTGGAGAATCCAAGCCCCAAATCTCAAAGGGCTGCCCTGTGTACTGTGCTTTGCTTGTCAACAGCTTTGCAAAGTTCAGCAAGAGACGTCTTGCCTGTAAGCTTCTGCAGTGTGGATGGCAGAACATTCCGTACTTGTGCGTGGGAAGGTATTAGGACCAGAGCAGATGGGCAAAAGGTCTAGGCAGTCTTTCCCAACTTGGTCCTGGAATCATAGAATTGTAGAGTTGGAAGGGAACCCAAGCGGCACCTAGTTCAGTCCCATGCAATGCAGGAATCTCAGCTAAAGCATCCCTGCTGGTCCCCTCCAGCGTTTTTGGATTCCAACTTTCATCAGCCCTAGTCACCATGGCCAATGACAGGGGATTGTGAGGTTTGCGGTCCAAAACACTTAGAAGGTACAGTGGTGCCTCGCAAGATGAAAAGAATCCGTTCTGTGATTCTCTTCGTCTAGCGGTTTTTTCGTCTTGCGAAGCAAGCCCATTGAAGGATTAGCGCTATTAGCGGCTTTTAGCGGCTTTTAGCGGCTTATCTGCTGATCGGATCAGCTGATAAGCGGCTTAGCGGCTTAGAAAAAGGGGGGGAAAGGAAAAAAAAAAACCAGCAGGAACTCGCAAGACATTGTCGTCTTGCGAAGCAAGCCCATAGGAAATTCGTTTTGCGAAGCACCTCCAAAACGGAAAACTCTTTCGTCTAGCGAGTTTTCCATCTTGCGAGGCATTCGTCTTGCGGGGCACCACTGTACCAGGTTAGGGAAGTCTTGGCTAGTGGTTAGTGGGCTTGGCATATAACCGTACTGGCCTTAATGCGATGGATCACATCACTTCCTACCTTCTGCTGCCTGAAGGTAGGAAGACAAAAAAGTGCTGAGCTGCCTGAAAGGCAATGTCTACTCAGAAGAAAGTCCCACTGTGTTGAATGGAGCTTCCTCTCAGGCAAGCAGGTTTAAGACTGAACGTGAAAACTCCAATGGAAAGATCACCTGCTAGATAATAAGCCCTGCTGAATCCAGCTGGACTTAGGTAATAATAATAATAATAATAATAATAATAATAATAATTTATTATTTGTACCCCGCCCATCTGGCTGGGTTTCCCCAGCCACTCTGGGTGGCTTCCACAGAGATAAAAAATACACAAAAATGTCACACATTAAAAACTTCCCTGAACAGGGCTGCCTTAAGATGTCTTCTGAATGTCAGGTAGTTGTTTATCGCTTTGACATCTGATGGGAGGGCATTCCACAGGGCGGGTGCCACTACCGAAAAGGCCCTCTGCCTGGTTCCCTGTAACTTTGCTTCTCGCAATGAGGGAACCGCCAGAAGGCCCTCAGCGCTGGACCTCAGCGTCCGGGCAGAACAATGTGGGTAGAGACACTCCTTCAGGTATACTGGGCCGAGGCTGTTTAGGGCTTTAAAGGTCAGCACCAACACTTTGAATTGTGCTCAGAAACGTACTGGGAGCCAATGTAGGTCTTTCAAGACCGGTGTTATATGGTCTCGGCGGCCGCCCCCAGTCACCAGTCTAGGTGCCACATTCTGGATTAGTTGTAGTTTCCGGGTCACCTTCAAAGGTAGCCCCACGTAGAGTGCATTGCAGTAGTCCAAGTGGGAGATAACTAGAGCATGCACCACTCTGGCGAGACAGTCTGTGGGCAGGTAAACAATATTTAGGATTGTGGGGACCTGTTTCTGAGCAAAGGTGCGTAGTACAGCCATACATTGGAAGCCGAATGCCTTGGCGCCTGAATTAATCGGCTCCTGAACGATCAAAACCTGAGTGTGTGTTTTCTGTTTTTCAAACGATTTTCGGGAGCCGAATGTCCGACGCAGCTTTCACGGCTTCTGATTGGCTGCAGGATGCTGCGCTTTGGTTTTTGAACGGTTCCGGGAGTTTGACGAACTCCTGGAATGCACTCTGTTCGAAAACCAAGGTACCACTGCAGTAGTAGTAGTAGTAGTAGTAGTAGTAATAATAATAATAATAATAATAATAATAATAATAATAATAATAATAATAATTTTATACCCAGCCACTCTGGGCGGCTCCCAACCGTATATTAAAAACATAATACAGCACCACACAATTAATTAATTAATTAAATAATAATATTAAATATATACCCCGCCCATCTGGCTGGGTTTCCCCAGCCACTCTGGGCGGCTCCCAACAAAATATTAAAAACACGATAAAACATCAAACATTAAAATCTTCCCTAAACAGGGCTGCCTTCCGATGTCTTCTAAAAGTCAGGTAGTTGGATAGTCAGAGCGTAGAATTACAGTACTCTGATTAGGCTTGATCTGCTAAACAGGTCAGAAAAGGCTGAAAGATATGTGGACTGTCTCTGGATTAAGTGATGTTTTGTTCTTTAAGTTCTCAAACCTCGCTCAAGGCTGTCACTGGATGTTCAACTAGGAATCAGCCAGCCAGCTCATCATTTGAAAAATAAGACTTTAGAGCTGTCTTGCCCCAAATGGCAACTAGACCTTCCGTTTTGGCAGCTACAACCTTGGTTAGGGAGCCATTTGGCACCTAGCTTACATACTGTACCTGAGTTTCTAACACTGCAGTTCCCTTCTGTGGTTTCCAGCAACTGATAGAGACATACTGCCAATTATTATTATTATTTTATTTATTTATTTATTTATTTATTTATTTATTTATTTATTTATATCCCGCCCATCTGACTAAGTTCCCCCAGCCACTCTGGGCGGCTCCCAATCAAGTGTTAAAAACAGTACAGCATTAAATATTAAAAACTTCCCTGAACAGGGCTGCCTTCAGATGTCTTTTAAAGATTGGATAGCTGCTTATTTCCTTCACATCTGAAGGGAGGATGTTCAGGGTAGGCGCCACTACCGAGAAGGCCCTCTGCCTGGTTCCCTGTCACCTCACTTCTCGCAGTGAGGGAACCGCCAGAAGGCCCTCGGCGCTGGACCTCAGTGTCCGGGCTGAACGATGGGGGTGGAGACGCTCCTTCAGGTATACAGGACCGAGGCCATTTAGGGCTTTAAAGGTCAGCACCAACACTTTGAATTGTTCTCGGAAACGTACTGGGAGCCAATGTAGGTATTTCAAGACCAGTGTTATATGGTCTCGGCGGCCGCTCCCAGTCACCAGTCTAGCTGCCGCATTCTGGATTAATTGCAGTTTCTGGGTCACCTTCAAAGGTAGCCCCACGTAGAGCGCATTGCAGTAGTCCAAGCAGGAGATAACCAGAGCATGCACCACTCTGGCGAGACAGTCCGCGGACAGGTAGGGTCTTAGCCTGCGTACCAGGTGGAGCTGGTAGACAGCCACCCTGGACACAGAATTAACCTGCGCCTCCATGGACAACTGTGAGTCCAAAATGACTCCCAGGCTGCACACCTGGTCCTTCAGGGGCACAGTTACCCCATTCAGGACCAGGGAATCCCCCATACCCGCCCGTGTATCCTAGTATCCATTGCTTATTTATCAATCTGTCCCAGTACAGTCATACCTTGCAAGTCAAACAGCTTAGTTCCCGAATGTTTTGGCTCCCGAACGCCGCAAACCTGGAAGTGACTGTTCCGGTTTGCGAACCATTTTTGGAAGCCGAACGTCCGATGGGGCTTCCGTGGCTTCTGATTGGCTTCCTGCAGCCAATCAGAAGCCGCGCTTTGGTTTCCGATTGTTTTGGAAGTCGAACGGACTTCCGGAACGGATTCCGTTCTACCACCAAGTTTATGATTGTACTGTCTGCTCTGACCAGCAGTAGCTCTCAGAGGCTTCAGGAAGAGAAGGCTCTTTCGCTGTCACCCTGCTATCTGTTGTCTTAAGAGGCGAGGCGCCCGCGCTGGAAGTGGCGATGCTCTGCATGCGCATCACGTGCGCAGCGGTTGAGCCGAGGTCTCTCCCCGGCAGTCCTTGCTGCTTGTGAACATATGTAAGCGTCATCTTACATGGGCCTGATGCCCAGGGCTGCCTGACATCCGTAACAAAGCGAGGAAATGGAAGTGGACAGGATTATGTAACAGCGGCAGGCTCAAGGCCTTTTAAAATTAAGACTTTCCATCATGGCAGGGGAGGATGAGGCGAGGAAATTCCTGGGTGAATGGCTACATTTGCCACAAGATTCAGAGCTTAGGGAGCTGGCTTATGCTAGCAGCTCCAACCACTAGCTCAGGTAAATGGTAGCAGTTCTCCCAAGGTTTCAGGTAGGGGAGTTTTGCGGTCTTATCTGGAGAATGACCCTCAGAGCTTCAGTTTGCTAAGCAGGTAAAGGTAAAGGGACCGCTGACCATTAGGTCCAGTTGCGGACGACTCTGGGGTTGCGGCGCTCATCTCGCTTTATTGGCTGAGGGAGCCAGTGTACAGCTTCTGGGTCATGTGGCCAGCATGACTAAGCTGCTCCTCATCTCGCTTTATTGGCTGAGGGAGCAGGTGTACAGCTTCCACTTCATGTGGCCAGCATGACTAAGCCGCTTCTGGTGAAGCAGAGCAGCGCACGGAAACGCCGTTTATCTTCCCGCCAGAGTGGTACCTATTTATCTACTTGCACTTTGACGTGCTCTCGAACTGCTAGGTTGGCAGGAGCAGGGACCGAGCAACAGGAGCTCACCCTGTTGCGGGGATTCGAACCGCCCACCTTCTGATTGGCAAGCCCTAGACTCTGTGGTTTAACCCACAGCGCCACCCGCGTCCCTTTCTAAGCAGGTGCTCTCCCTCAAAGCTGTAGTCGGTCATTACCTTGGTGCTTAACAATTTGCTCTTCCTGAGCACGGTGTGTTAGAAATCTTACATATTACGGCAGGCTTTGTTGATCTGTCATCACTTGAGTTTTCCTTAGCGGTTGGTGAAGCTGCTCATGAGAACTCAGGCGCTTCTGATGTCGGGTAGCGATGCTGTTAGGAAGACATTCCCAGGTGACGAACCATTTCCAGGTTTGGTTAAAATGAAGTTTGGGCTGGTAGTGGGGGTGAGGACAGCTGGAAATAATGTGAATACCAAACTAAGCCTCCTAGAGCAAAATATACACCAGGAAGCTTAGTTTGGTCAGAATTGAGCATACATTTCCAGTGTTAATGCTAAATACGTTACTTCTGGTAATTGAGCCACTGTTACTGTGAATTTTTTTGTCCTGGGCCTCTTAGACTTGTCTATTAATGTACTATTTGAGGGGCGCATTGGTTGCCTGTGAATTTTCCCCTGGCTCTCCTACCCCTCTATGGCATCCATCTGTCTTGAGAGACAATGAAAGAGTGTGCTTTCAGGGGTGAAGTCAAATTGTTGGAGAGTTACGGTGCCTGCTGTGGCTGTAGAGACCAATAGTCATGTTTTGTTGCAGCTGGGGCAGACAAAGACGTCTGGTTTTACTGCTGCAGACGTCCGATGGCGTTTCTTCTCTCTGCGATCCTCCCAGCGGTCATTCCTCCTCTGGTCACTGCTGTGGATATGTGACCTGATTGTCTGTCTACAAGCGCAAGGGATTCCCACAATGTTATTGTTGCCAGTCTTCATATTATGAGTGCAGACATCTTTGTAGCACAGAATTGGTCTGCCAGTGGGCCTGGTGCCTGGTGCCAGCTCCAGCCTTCTTCAATTCTGCCTTCTTCCGTTCAGCCTTCTTACGATCCTGCCTTCTTCCATTCTGTGAACATGACCAAGCCAGCGTAGACATCGCTGAGGCAGGAGTGCGAACATGCTGGGAACGATGCCTTGGGGAGAGCACATCTTTGCTTGAGACTCTGTCCTGCCATGTGATGCCCCAAAATTTCCTGACACATCGCGTGAGGAAGGTATTGAGGCATTGCTCCTAACAGGTGTAAATTGCCCACGACTCACTTCCGTAAAGCAGTGTGCTCAACACGCAAGTCTGGTAGACCTAGTACAAAGTTTTACAGTGGTACCTCGGTTAAGAACTTAATTCATTCAGGAGGTCCATTCTTGACCTGAAAATGTTCTTAATCTGAGGTACCACTTTAGCTAATGGGGTCTTGCGCCGCCGCTGCGCAATTTCTGTTCTTATCCTGAAGCAACGTTCTTAACCCGAGGTACTATTTCTGGGTTAGCGGAGTCTGTAACCTGAAGCGTCTGTAACCTGAGGTACCACTGTACTGAAGAAAAAGAGACGTGGGTGGCGTTGTGGTCTAAACCACTGAGCCTCTCGGGCTTGCCAATTGGAAGGTCGGGGGTTCAAATCCCTGTGGCAGACTGAGCTCCCGTTGCTCTGTCCCAGCTCCTGCCAACCTAACAGTTCAAAAGCATGCCAGTGCAAGTAGATAAAAAGGTACCACTGTGGCGGGAAGGTAAACGGCATTTCCGTGCGCTTTGATTTCCGTCACGATGTTCCGTTGCACCAGAAGCGGTTTAGTCCTGCTGGCCACATGACCCAGAAAGCTGTCTGTGGACAAACGCCAGCTCCCTTGGCCGTGAAAGCAAGATGAGCACTGCAACCCCATAGTTACCTTTGACTGGACTTAACCGTCCAGGGGTCATTTAGCTTTTTTTTACCTTTTACTGAAGCTCTTTTTTGTTGAAAGCTACTGCTGTAGAAAATGGTTCCTGGATGAACCTTGCTGCAGGATGAATTTGTTGGGCTATAAGTTGTCTCTCCTGTCTGCAGCTATTTTACCTTTTTTAAAAAAAAGAAGAGGAGGAAGAAGAAGAGTTGTGTAACCCAACGCCAGAGCAAGGGAGTACATAGCCTAGAAACAATTTTTTTTGAAATGAGAGAGAAAGGCTCAGTAAGCAGGAATGGGGGGGGGGGAAGCTTTGCTGGGATTTATTAGGTTTTCCCTCCAGTAAAAATGAAAAAGACTGCAGAAAAGTTTTTGCTGGTGTGCTGCAGACTAGAGAGCTAAGGCACAAAGTCGAGTGGGAAATGACGTTAAGGATGCAGTCCAATGCATATTTACTTGGCACGCATTAGGCACGCACAGGCTTGCGTTATAAGGCTGCAGCCCCATGTATCAGTTCCTTCTGCTTTGTGGCTTTGTGTCCACGTCTTTAGGTTTCTGGTCTCTCGTCGGAATGTGCTGGTTGGGCTGTGAGGCCAGCCTGACTGACTGCTCCCCGAGCAATTGTCTCTTTCCAAATACAGTCAGACCTCGGCTCCCGAACGCCGAAAACCCGGAAGTAAGTGTTCTGGTTTTTGAACATTTTTCGGAAGCCAAACGTCCGACACGGCTTCCGCTTGAGTGCAGGAAACTCCTCAGCCAATCGGAAGCTGTGGCTCAGTTGTCGAATACAGTGGTACCTCTGGTTACATACACTTCAGGTTACAGACTCCGCTAACCCAGAAATAGTGCTTCAGGTTAAGAACTTTGCTTCAGGATGAGAACAGAAATTGTGCGGCAGCAGGAGGCCCCATTAGCTAAAGTGGTGCTTCAGGTTAAGAACAGTTTCAGGTGAAGAACAGACCTCCGGAACGAATTAAGTACTTAACCTGAGGTACCACTGTATTTCGGAAGCCGAACGGGCTTCTGGAATGGATTAAGTTTGACAGCTGAGATTTGACTGTAGCATGGTAGGAATTCTGAGGAAACAAAGATGGCCAGCAATATCTGAATAAGGCAGGGATGGGGGAAACCTGTGATCCTCTAGAGCAGCGGTTCTCAACCTGTGGGTCCCCAGATGTTGTTGAACTACAACTCCCATCATCCCTGAGCTCTGGCCTTGCTAGCTAGGGGTGATGGGAGTTGTAGCCCCAACAACATCTGGGAACCCACAGGTTGAGAAAGGCTGCTCTAGATGTTGATGAACTACAACTCCCATGGGCCATGCTGGCTGGTGCTGATTGGAGTCTAGCAACACTGGGAGGGTCAAAGTCTTCCCAGCCCTGGAATAAGGCTCAACTCCACCTCTTGCTGAATAATAATACAGTGGTACCTCGGGTTACATACGCTTCAGGTTACAGACGCTTCAGGTTACAGACTCCGCTAACCCGGAAATAGTACCTCGGGTTAAGAACGTTGCTTCAGGATGAGAACAGAAATTGGGCTGCAGCGGCTCGGCGGCAGCAGGAGGCCCCTTTAGCTAAAGTGGTGCTTCAGGTTAAGTACAGTTTCAGGTTAAGAATGGATCTCTGGAACGAATTAGGTACTTAGCCTGAGGTACCACTGTACTAATAATAATAACGACCTTTCCAGCCTTTCCTGGTAAAATATACAAAAGCAATTCGTATCTGTTTGTTTCTGTGACTCTAGACATTCTGGGCCCATAACCCCTGAGGGTGAGTCCGTCATTCGGGCTGAAAATTCATCATCCACTCTAGGTAGCTGAGTGAGGAATAAGCCATGCCTGTCCTGTCAGAAGATTCAGGTAAGGAACCTTCTGCTGTTTTAGTACATTCTCAAACTGTTTTAATAGGGGGCTATATTAGACCCATGTTTGATTGAAAACCTGGCTCAGAGCACCGTAAAGGCTTAACAGATTAACAGTAACATACCATTAATATATTTGAAATATTTTTGTATATTTATTGCTTTTGTGCCTCTCCATTCCTCAAGGAGCTCAAGGTGGTGTACATAGTTCTTCCCCTGCATTTTATCCTCACAACAACCCTGTGAGGTAGGTTAGGCTGAGAGGCAAGGACTGGCCCAAGTTCACCCAGCTAGCTTTATGGTTGAGTGGGGATTTGAACCCTTAACCTCCCAGGTCCTAACCATCACACAACACTGGTTCTTTTTTGCTGTGCTCTAGTAGAAATCCCTACGGTGGTTTACAGGTGAATCTGGCAATTTCTTTTCTTTTCTATTTTTTATCATACAATACAATCTCTACGGAGAAAAGAACATAGCATTGAGTTTATAGCATCATTTTACATGGTCTTAAAACATTGTTTTAACATATAGTTTCTCCACAGACAGGTTTGTGAGGCTGGTGAAAGAGCTGTCCATTTCAGTTTCAATTTCAATCTGTCAATTTCAGTTTTTCACACTTTCTCATTTTTTCCAATCGGTTCCCCACATTTTTACCTCAGGTTTTACATCAGGAGGGGGGTTCAGGTATTGCCATTATTGTTGTTATTATGATTATTATTTTGACAATTCATATGCTGCTTAATTGCAGTCTTCTCAGAATAACGATGAAAATAAGACTGAGCTAAAACTATAAAACCAGGATTCAGTGGCTAGTGGAACAGAAAACAACAACAACAACCAAAGGAGTTCTGTAAGGGCAACACTGAGATTCGCATCATAAATTTCTACCACATCCAGTGCACATTTAAAGCATATGCCTTCCCCCAAAGAATCCTGGGAACTGTAGTAAGATAAGGGTGCTAGCAGTTGTAGCTCTATGAGGACGGAACTACAGTTCCCAGGATTCTTTGGGAGTCTTGTGCTTTAGGTGTATGGCATTGATCTGCCCTAGGAGTGCAGAGTGGCTGGGGAAACCCATCCAAATGGGTGGGGTATAAATGAACAAATTATTATTATTATTGACAGATCCATCCTCTGGACCCATCGGCAAGTGAGGGCTGGCTGTGCTTGGTGGGGCAAAGCCCCATTTACTCTAACAGACCAGGGTCCCCTGCTCCCCACCCCAACCCTGGTTTCTCATTTTCTGCTTTACCTGTGGAGAAGCTGCCACTAGGATTTGGCCTACAGCTCTGGCTGTGCTTTGCAAAAGCACTGGAGAACTGGTATCCCCAGTGATTTCCTTCTACGTTTCTCTGACAGGTTTGCACGAGACCCTCGCCCTCCTGACGTCTCAGCTGAGATCGGATTCCAACCACAAGGAGGAAATGGTGTTCCTGAAAGACATCTTCAGCGAGAGAAGCCTCAGCTATTTAATGAAGGTGAATACTCTGAGCTGCCCGGTTCCCAATTGGCCTTTCATTCAGCCAAGGGAGCTGCTTTTCGAACCCTTGAACTCAAAAAGCTGGACATTGCGATGTAACCAAGAGAGTGGTTATTGGGTGCCCTCACAGTCTGTCCCCCGACCTCTTCTGAAGGCTGGGGGGGGGGGAAACGACAAGGGCTTTTCTTCCCACCCCCAGCATTTTAAAAAACCCCGGGACAGCGGAGGACTTCTCCGCTGTCCGGGGCGATCTTAAAATGCTGGCGGGCGGCATTTTAAAATCGCCCGGGACAGCGGAGGACTTCTCCGCTGTCCGGGGCGATGTAAAAGCCCCTGGGAAGGCAGGCAGGGGGGACAAAGACTTTTGCCCCCCGCCCGCCTTCAGAAGAGGTCCTGGACCTCTTCTGAAGGCGGGCGGGGGGTGAAAGTCTTTGCTCCCCACCGCCTGCCTTCCAAAGCCGTCCGGGACAGCGGAGAAACGTGCTGCCTTTCTCCGCTCTCCCGGGAAGGCAGGCAGGGCGGAGCAAAGACTTTCGCCCCCCGCCCGCCTTCAGAAGAGGTCCTGGACCTCTTCTGAAGGCGGGCGGGGGGCGAAAGTCTTTGCTACCCCCCGCCTGCCTTCAAAAGCCGTCCGCGATAGCGGGAAGCGCTTCCCTGCTATCCCGGACTGCTTTTAAAATGCTGGCAGTGGGGAGCAAAGCCTTTCGGCCCCGCCGGCCTTCCTGGACCTCTTCTGAAGGCCGGAGGGGGGGAAAGGCTTTGCTCCCCACTACCAGCATTTAAAAGAGGTCCCCGGAGATTTCCCTATGGGCTTTCTTCTTGCGAAGCAAGCCCATAGGGAAATTCGTCTTGCGAAGCGCCTCCAAAACAGAAAACCCTTTCGTCTTGCGGGTTTTCCGTCTTGCGAGGCATTCGTCTTGCGGGGTACCACTGTATATGTCCCCACATAGGCCTGCCCTGCATAGCAGGGAGACATTCCACTAAACATTCAGAGGAAAACTCCCTCAGAACTTCACAGCCAATCAAAGCACATGCTGCCTCACTAGAGATCACGCCGCTCTGTCTGGTTGCTAAGCAACCCCGCCTGCTGTCCCCACCCTCTTTGCTGGAAACTACAACTAATCCAGAATGCGGCAGCTAGACTGGTGACTGGAAGCGGCTGCAGAGACCACATAACACCGGTCTTGAAAGACCTACATTGGCTCCCAGTACGTTTCCGAGCACAATTCAAAGTGTTGGTGCTGACCTTTAAAGCCCTAAATGGCCTCGGTCCAGTATACCTGAAGGAGCGTCTCCACCCTCATCGTTCTGCCCGGACACTGAGGTCCAGCTCTGGGGGACTTCTGGCGGTTCCCTCACTGCGAGAAGCCAAGTTACAGGGAACCAGGCAGAGGGCCTTCTCGGTAGTGGCTCCTGCCCTGTGAAACACCCTCCCACCAGATGTCAAAGAGAACAACAACTACCAGACTTTTAGAAGACATCTGAAGGCAGCCCTGTTTGATGGACTACTGTATTTTAATATTTTGTTGGAAGCAGCCCATAGTGGCTAGGGAAACCCAGTCAGATAGGCGGGGTATAAATAATATTTTTTTTAAAAAAATATTATTATTATTATTAGCCAGCCTACCTTAATGCTAATAGAATTAACCCTTAAGTTACATACTGAATCATCCCTGCTATTGCTCTTCCAACACTCCTCCAGGTTTTCCCGCCATCTGAGATGTGGCAGGTGGCTACAGGGAAGAAGGCCTTTCCGCTTTGGATCTCCCAGTTCTCCCAGTTCCACCAGGTTTCTTCTCTGGCCACTATATCTATATTTTCTCTAAGACCAAGTGCTTCCGCTTGCCTGTTTTGGCTCAGAGGCTTGTGGCTTTAGCATATCAGCAGGTATCAATATGGTACCTCAGTCGGTAGAGCACGAGAATCAGGGTTGTGGGTTCGAGCCCCACATTGGGCAAAAGATTCCTGCGTTGCAGGGGGTCAGACTAGATGACCCTTGTGGTCCCTTCCACGTCTACGATTCTGTGAGAAAAGTGCCTGTCTCCAAATGTCTTTGGCGCTTGTGTTTTGGCCTACAGTGCTTTGCACATCTGCCTCTGCCCCATTTAAATGACCACCGCTTGAACATTATATTTTGTATGTGTTTGTGTCTGCCTTCTGTTTCAGATTCACGAAAAGTTGTGCCATTATGAAAGGCAGAGCCCGGTCCCAGTACTGCACAGCGCCTCAGCTCTAGCTGAAGACGTAAGTGTCTAGTTGAAAATGCAAGCGTTGCCTCCTTCTGAGCATGTGTGTTCAGGGCTGGCGTCGGAGTTTGGCGCCACTGCGCACCTGCCAAGGCCCCCACCCCATTTACCGAACCCTGAAGACTTTTGTGGTAGCCAGAAACTCTGTCAGGGCAGAGGAGCCACAAAAATGGCTGGGTCGTGGCTGAGAAAGTCTCGCTTCAAACCCAGATGTCATAAGTTATCCCTCCACCCCACATGAAAAGTCTATAAGGGGTTTGCGAGGCCTCGCCCGTGGTTTGCAAGAAGTGGCAGCGGCCTGCAAGTCCTCTTGGCGGTAGTGGGAGGTAGTGGCAGAAGCTGTGGCAACCTGCCTCAGTGAGGCCTTATAGGCCACCTCTGCATCTGCCACCGTCTCTTTCTGCCACCACAAGGCCTCGCAGGCCGCCGCTACTGCCACTGCCTCTGACTGCCGTGGTGAGGCTTCACAGGCTGCTGCTGCTTCTAATACCCCCCCCCCCGCCATTGTTGATTCTGCCTCTGTAGATTGTCCTGAATACCACCATTTGGTAGCCAAGCCCCAAACCAAAAGTCCTGCTGGGATGCATTTTGACTTGCCTGCTGCTGAAAATAACTACGAGGTGATTGATAGTATCATTTATCCATTTTAGACAAGTAGTAACAGTTGCCAGGACATTGTCCTGTTCGCCTCTGCGTAGTTCCTTCCTTATTTCAATGTTTTTGACATATCAATATGTCGTGATGTTTAGCTGGTGATATATCACAATACAGTGGTACCTCGGGTTAAGTACTTAATTCGTTCTGGAGGTCCGTTCTTAACCTGAAATTGTTCTTAACCTGAATCACCACTTTAGCTAATGGGGCCTCCTCCTGCTGCCGCGCCGCCGGAGCATGATTTCTGTTCTCATCCTGAAGCAAAGTTCTTAACCCGAGGTACTATTTCTGGGTTAGTGGAGTCTGTAACCTGAAGCGTATGTAACCCGAGGTACCACTGTATTAAAAACCAGTTATCGCCCAGTCCTACTTGTGATGATAAAACACATCCAGCTCCCTCCTGACTCAACTGGAATCTGTTGCTACGTACAAGCTGCAACTTTTATTTGGCATTGTGGTGTTAACTCAGGGGTAGGCATACTATGGTCCTCGGGTGAGATACGACCCCGAGGGGGTCGTTATACCAGCCCCCGGCCCTTGCCACCCATTTGGTCAGTTCCCGCGCGGAGGTAAACCGGTGCAGTATGCCTGTTTAGCTCTGTGCAGGGACTGACTTCCAGGACGCAGCAACGGCTTCCTAATGGCTGCAGGAAGCTTCTGCAGCCAATAGGAAATCTCAGACGCCGCCTGCTCCCCTGCAATGGCTCCGAAAGTCAGCGGGGAAAGAGTGTTGGTCGTGTGTGCATGCGCACATGTGCATGCGCTCCTGTGAGCGGGCGATGCAGCCCGCCGGCAGAAAAGCTTGCCAACCCCTGTGTTAACTGATCCAGGCCACCATTTTTTTCTAGTGATTTGATGGTGCTGCAGAGAGTAACTTTTCCATCTGAGATCTCTCTCTCTCTCTCTCTCTCTCTCTCTCTGCAAAATGTTGCGCAATTTATAATTTATTAGACTCTCTGGTGCCTTTGCCATAAGCGAGCAACACCGCCTCCAGACAGGCCTACGCTTTTTTCTTTCTATAGTCTTATATCCAGGACTAACTGAATCTCATGTATAATAGTTGTTCTACCCAGCTTCTAATATGCCCTCTTATGCTGCATATGTTGGGATGGATTTGGAAGGTAGGATAGGATATATTACTTATTTGTTATCTTTCCGCTTAGCATCTAGTTTAGCAGAGTCAAAAATATACAGTCGTACCTTGGTTGACGAACGCCTTGCGACTTGAACGTTTTGGCTCCTGAACGCCGCAAACCCGGAAGTGAGTGTACCAGTTTGCGAATGTTCTTTGGAACCCGAACTTCTGACGTGGCTTCTGCAGCTTCCAATTGGCTGCAGGAGCTTCCTGCAGCCAATCAGAAGCCGCGCCTTGGTTTCCGAACATTTTGGAAGTCAAATGGACTTCCGGAATGGATTCCGTTCAACTTCCGAGGTACGACTGTACCGTGCTTTACAGCATCAATATGGAAAGCCAGGCGAAGCTGTGTAGCTTTCTGTAATTATCCAGGGTGCCTTTTGGCAGACGGGATCTTCCCCTTTATTTATCCCTCCAAATGAAATAACAACACAGAAGTCTGCAATGTAAAAATATAAAAATATTGTTTACTTACATAAAGTTGCAGGCAGAAAATAGCAGTGAAATAAGTCAGGTAGACTATCTTTTTGGATTACAAAATAAATGGTTTAGGCCAGGGTTTCCCAAACTTGGGTCTTCAACTGTTTTTGGACTACAATTCCCATCACCCCTGACCCATGGTCCTGCTAGCTATGGATGGTGGGAATTGTAGTCCAAAAACACCTGGAGACCCAAGTTTAGGAAACCCTGGTTTAGACCAAAGATGGAGCCTATACATCTGCATGGTGAGAAAGGAAGTGTTCCTCAGGTGGGAGGAAGTGATAAGGATTAGCTTCCTATTGTTACCCTTCCTGCCTGGGCAAGCAGAGGATATAACCTCACAGAGTGCCTAACCCTTTGCTCACCTAGCAAAGATGGGATTTTATATTTTGACTGGAGCATCATTTCCCCACAGCACACACACAGTCTCCACCCCCATCATTAAGCCCAGACACAGAGGTCCAGCTCTGAGGGCCTTCTGACGGTTCCCTCACTGCAAGAAGTGTGGTTACAGGGAACCAGTCAAAGGGCCTTCTTGGTAGTGGCGCCCGCCCTGTGGAATGCCCTCCCACCAGATGTCAAGGAAATAAACAACCACCTGACTTTTAGAGGATATCTGAAGGCAGCCCTGTTTAGGGAAGTTTTGTAATGTCTGATGTTTTATCATTTTGTATTATTATTGTCATTAATTCTGTTGGGAGCTGCCCAGAGTGGCTGGGGAAACCCATCCAGATGGGCGGGATATAAATATTATATTATTATTATTATTATTATTATTATTATTATTACACACCATACATTTCCTTCTTCCCCTGTGTAATCCTGGGAACAAACTACAGCTCCTAGTATCATTTGGTGGGTGTGTGGGTGTGTATGTTTTGAATATATGGTGTGTACACAACCTTAGTCTCTGTTCTCATTTAGTAGCACACATGGGCCAGGTAGACACATCACGCTAAACCAAACAATTGCTTAGTGGGGACTATGCAAGCATGCAAATTCCCAGAGGGGCCTTTGCAGCCACTTTGCTCCTCTTGGTCTGATTCGGCAGGCTGCATATGTTGTTATCTCCAGGTAGGGCTAAAAAAAAGACTCATGCCTAAAACTGTGGAAAGGCATGGGCAGTCAGGGGAGATGAGGGATGGCTAATCCTTTTGCCCTCCAGAGGTTCCTGAACTACACATCCCATAACCCCTGACCATTGGCTGTGCTGGGTAGGTGTGATGGGAGTTGGAGTCCCACCAAATCCGGAGAACCGCAGGTTCCCCATCCCTAGTGTATATGAGTTATTGCGGTCGATGGAACATCGGAGCTTTCTGTGCTGCTGGATTACTTCCCAGCCTGGTGTACCTTTGCAGGGAGTTTTATATATGCCGCAGAGGTGGACGTCGACATGTGCTTGCACTGAGATTAGCAAAACATTGACCTGAAAATGCAAGGGAAAACTAAGACGCTGCCTTGTGCATAGACGATCTCTCTCTTTCTTTCTCTTTAAGGTTATAGAGGAATTGCAGACTACGCCAATGAATAATGACGAAAAAGAGCTGCTGCAGTTGCTTTCCACTCCTCATCTCAGGGTAAAAAACGGTTCTGTAGCTTGAGAAAGGGGTGGTGTTGCAGGGGGAGCAACTGTGCTTTTGGCCATTTCCTTGTCAATTCTAGTCATTTGCCGCTGCTTAATTTACATGTAAAAGGCTAACATTATAAGGAGATCATTTCCTGTTGGTGTTTGCTGAGATATTGCTGTGGGCGGCTGCTCAGAGTGAATGTGTAAGGTCACATCCGTACCCTACATTGAAAGCATCCTTGTGCCCCCCCCCCAATATTGGGAACTGTAGTCTGTTAAGGCTGCTGAGAGTCATTGGGACACAAAGCTACAGTGCACAGGACTTGTAACTCGATGGGAAGCCACAATTGTCAAAGAGAGTGTTTTGAACGTAGGGTGTGGGTGTCAGCAGTAGAAAGATGTCCAAAGAAAGCCTCTCTGAGATCATTTTCATACCATCCATTTGCAGCACTATGATACCACTTCAAACAGTCACAGCTTCCCTCAAAGGATTCTGGGAACTGTAGTTCATTAAGGGCACTGAGAGTTGTTAGGTGACTCCTTTTCCCCTCTCAGCCCTGTTTAGGGAAGTTTTTAATGTTTGATATTTTACCGTGTTTTTAATATTCTGTTGGGAGCTGCCCAAAGTGAGTGGGGAAAGCCAGCCAGATGGGCACGGTATTAATAACAATAACAATAATAATAACAGTAGTAGATAGGTAGCCGTGTTGGTCTGCCATAGTCAAAATAAAAAAATTCCTTCCAGTAGCACCTTAAAGACCAACTAAGTTAGTTCTTGGTATGAGCTTTCGTGTGCATGCACACTTCTTCAGATGCACTGAAACAGAAGTTGCCAGATCCTTCTATATAGTGAGAAGGTGGGGAGGGGTGTTACTCAGAAGGGTGGTGGGAATGGGAGATAGGCAGATAGCTGAGCGAGCCTGTTGACGACTCTTAACGACTGTAATAGGTCTTACAGGAAAAGGCAAGGGGTGAGAGGGTGAGAAATGGTTTAGTCATGTATAATGAGATAAGAATCCAATGTCTTTGTTCAGCCCAGGTCTTTCCATGGTTTTAAGTTTACAACTCATTACCAAACTTAAAACCATGGAAAGACCTGGGCTGAACAAAGACATTGGATTCTTATCTCACTATACATGACTAAACCATTTCTCACCCTCTCACCCCTTGCCTTTTCCTGTAAGACCTATTACAGTCGTTAAGAGTCGTCAACAGGCTCGCTCAGCTATCTGCCTATCTCCCATTCCCACCACCCTTCTGAGTAATACCCCTCCCCACCTTCTCACTATATAGAAGGATCTGGCAACTTCTGTTTCAGTGTATCTGAAGAAGTGTGCATGCACACGAAAGCTCATACCAAGAACTAACTTAGTTGGTCTTTAAGGTGCTACTGGAAGGATTTTTTTTATTTTAATAATAATAACAACAACAATAATTTATATAAATAATAATAATAATCTCAGAACCACACTTCCCAGAGCTCCCTGTGAAGGATGACTGTCAAACCATTATTGAGAATTGTAGTTCTGTGAGACTAGTGGTTTGTTTGTTTTTTCGCAACATTTCACGGTGCGTGAGTTTGCACATCATTCTGATTTATCAGTTGTTCTGCCGTGCTTCCCCAGTTTTACCACTTGGTTGTTATCCAGAGGAGCGATCTTGCACTCACACACACCCTGACTCCCTGGAGCAGTTTTGCTATGAAATGTTGCAGGATTTTAGCAGCGATGGACAGATTGGAAAGAAAGCCGTCTCCCTGCTCGGAGGCTGTTGTAGGTGCAAACAATATGGACCCGCACATAACCTCCCCATACCATCATGAACACAAATCATCACGAATGCACAACAAAAAGGATATCGGGAGGGAGTCCTCAGACTAGTACCCAAAAGCATTTGGGAAGATGGTCATTTTGCTGCCTGCTTCTCGCTTCCACTGCTGCATATACAGTCGATTTATGCATAGTTTTAATACCATTTTGCTTGTTCCTGTTTGTTTCTCTTTTCGGTTTGCTTTTAATGCTTGATTGTTTATTGCCAGTGCTACAATGTATGCAACGACACGTTTTACTGTTCGTTTGGTCTGTTACCAACCCTGGGTGTTTTCTGTGATAGAAATGCGTTGAAAAATTTATCCTTAATTTTGTGCAGCGGCAGTGGCGTAGCGTGGGGGGTGCAGGGGGCCCCGGCCGCACCGGGCGCAACATCTGGGAGTTAGGGTTAGGGGGCGCAAGTCCACAGGTTAGGGGGCGCAAATCCACGGGTTGGGGGGCGCAAATTACTTGCCTTGCCCCGGGTGCTGACAACCCACGCTACGCCACTGTGCAGCGGAGAGAGAGGAGAGAGTGGCTGCAGCTGCTCGGAGAACATGGAAGGGTGCTCTGCACATGTTCAGATGATGTGCCCTGTGCATAATTACCAAGTGGCGTTTGTGGCAGCATGAAACTGTCACGCTTCGGTTTAGTCCCGTGCTGCTGAGCCGTACTTTCTTATCCCACCCCGATGTTTAACCAAACCTGCCCACCCACTGCAACCTGCTGCTCCTTGCCCCACAGCACCGAATGCATAATATCAATGGCCGCTTCCTGCTTGTCAGCGCGAGATCTTTATTCTCCCCCCTGCAGGAGGAAGGTCTTTTGCTCTCCTTGCCCTTTAGGTATTAAAAACGGCTCTATAACGAGCAGGGTTTTTAGAGCAGGGTTTTAATCACGTTCGCCAGGGTGCCATAAGGTATGAAGAAAAATCGTTTTCAAATGATTTCCAGTTGCAGCCGTCTGTAATGGATTTAGCAATGAGAGAGGCAGTGCAGAGAAATAAGATTGCTTTTATGCACTGGTTTTCCCCTCCACGTCACCCCCCTCCCCCCCATAAAATCACCTGTAAAAGAAATAGAAATCTGGATAGATTATACCCAGTAAAATCAACAAGGTCTTCCCCAGTTGGTGAGGAGTGGGAGGGATAGTGTGTGGGTGTGTCTAAAGTGTTGGGCATCCTTTGGGCCTTCTGATGATGTTGGACTACAACTCCCATCGGCCCTAGCACACAGGCCAGTGGTCAAGGATGATGGGAGTTGTAGCTCTGCCATATCCAGAGGGCCAAAGGATCTCTGCATCTGCAATATTCTACTGCATCGATTCTCCTTGTATCTTGCATTTGGATGGTGAGAGCTGGGGCTTATGTCGCTAAGATGGCGCCAACGCCATACAAGAGGGTGGTCATGTAGCAGACTTGGGGGGAACCTTGACTTCTGGGAACTACAGTGGTACCTCAGGTTACAGATGCTTCAGGTTACAGACTTTGCTAACCCAGAAATAGTACCTCGGGTTAAGAACTTTGCTTCAGGATGAGAACAGAAATCGCGCAGTGGCGGCGTGGCAGCAGTGGGAGGCCCCATTAGCTAAAGTGGTGCTTCAGGTTAAGAACAGTTTCAGGTTAAGAATGGACCTCCAGAATAAATTAAGTTCTTAACCACTGTACAGGTTGCTATGGCTGCTAGGATTTATGAGGAGCGGGTGGCGGTTTGAATCCCTGCAACGGAATGAGCTCTCATTGTTCTGTCCTAGCTCCTGCCAACCTAGCCGTTCGAAAGCATGCCAGTGCAAGTAGATAAATAGGTACTGCTATGACAGGAAGGAAAACAGCATTAGGTAAATGGCATTTCCATGCGCTCTGGTTTCCGTCACGGTGTCCCGTTGCGCCAGAAGCTGTTTAGTCCTGCTGGCCACATGACCCGGAAAGCTGTCTGTGGACAAACGCTGGCTCCCTCAGCCTGAAAACAAGATGAGTGACGCAACTCCATAGTCACCTTTAACTGGACTTAACCGTCCAGGGGTCCTTTACCTTTACCTTTTACCTTTATTAGGACACCTCTATTCCCCTCACACAGCTACAATTCCTAGAGTTCCCTCAGAAGGGCTGCTGGTTAAACCACCTTGAAAAACGGTAGCTCTGGGAGAGGAATGGGGTCTCCTAACAACCCTCAGCACCCGTGACATGCTATACTTCCCAGAATTCTTTGTGGGGAAGCCATGACTGCTTTAAAGCGGTGAGAGACTACTTGAAATTTATAGTGCAGATGGGGTTTCAGTTTTCAAATTCAGTTTCTTAGGCCGTGGACGCACCATATATTTAATGAATATTGCTTGCCCTTGCAAAGAAACCTGGGAACTGTAGTTTAAGGGTGCTGGGAACTGTAACTCTATGAGGGGTAAACTCCAGTTCTTTGGGGATGTGTGCTTTACGTGTACTTTAAATGTATGGTGTGTAAGCAGCCTTATTGCCTTCTAACACCACCATTCAGGGTTCCTAATAACTCTGTGTATTGCTGCCGCCTAGTTGGTTGTTCCCTCCTTCCCCATCATCGGTATGCATTTAGTTGTTCGGAAGCCAACTTATCCCGTGGAAAAATACTTCTTCCATAAGTCTCTGCTGCAGCTTTATGGCTGGCTGCCAGTTCAGATCCACTGTATGAAATATTTAATGATACCAGGCAAGCGCAGAAATTATGTTCTCTTTAGATTTATCGCCGATCTAATAAAACATGCGGGAAAAGCTGGGGGAAGATAATTTAAAGGGGAAATGAAGAGAGAAAGCCAAGGAAGCAGGGTGTTCTTTTTCACACTCGCTCGCACGCATGGATCTTATGCGCCAGGAAGATTATCTCTCCAAGGGTGCTGTGCAAATGCAATTGCTCATATACCATCAACAGTATACTGTTGCGGATGCTTACAGGGGTGGGGGCGCGGTAGTGAGACTGAACTAAAGATGGCCTGGGGTTCAGCAATCCCAATTTGGAAACAGGTGTCCTTGTGTGGGTGTGCTGCACTAACAGACCCTCCAAGTGTCCCTATTTTCAAGGGACGGTCCCGGATTTACAGAAGCCGTCCCGGTTTCTGAGTTAAAGGTAAAGGGACCCCTGACCATTAGGTCCAGTTGTGGCCGACTCTGGGGTTGCGGCGCTCATCTCGCTTTATTGGCCAAGGGAGCCGGCGTACAGCTTCCGGGTCATGTGGCCAGCATGACTAAGCCACTTCTGGCAAACCAGAGCAGTGTACAGAAACGCCGTTTACCTTCCCGCTGGAGTGGTACCTATTTATCTACTTGCACTTTGACGTGCTTTCGAACTGCTAGGTTGGCAGGAGCAGGGACCGAGCAACGGGAGCTCACCCCATTGCGGGGATTCGAACCGCCGACCTTCTGATTGGCAAGTCTTAGGCTCTGTGGTTTAGATCACAGCGCCACCCGCGTCCCTTCCCTATTTTCACTGGAGAAATGTTGGAGAGTATGGAGTTGTGCGACCCCCTTGAGCCAAGGAGATAAAATAACAATACAATGGTACCTTGGAAGCCAAATAGAATCCGTTCTGGAAGTCCGTTCGACTTCCAAAACGTTCGACTTCCAAGGTGCGGCTTCCGATTGGCTGCAGGAGCTTCCAGAACGTTTGACTGCTAAGGCAAATGCAACCAAGGTACGACTGAACAGCCTTTAGAAGACATCTGAAGGCAGCCCTGTATAGGGAAGTTTTAAATGTTTCGAATTTTATTATGTTTTTATATATGTTGGAAGCCACCCAGAGTGGCTGGGGCAACCAAGTCTGATGGACATTGTACACATAATAAAATTACAGTGGTACCTCAGGTTACAGACACTTTAGGTTACAGACCAGTAGTCCCATCATCCCTGACCACTGGTCCTATTAGCTAGGGATGATGGGAGTTGTAGTCCCCAAACACCTGGAGGGCCGAGTTTGCCTATGCCTGATTTACTGTATTTATTTCCTCCGATTTGAACTATTAAATGGTGGTTTTCTTGAGTAAAAATGAGAGTAACCCTAAACATTTTTTTAAAGGAAAAATAGCACTGAGGACAGGCATGAAGTGATGAACTTGCAAAGCTGAATACTGAGTAGATGGGGCAGGGGAGGAAAGCAGACTCCTGTCTCTGAACTATGGCTTGGTGTGGATTCTTAGCTTTTTTTTTTTTTAAAGCACAATCTATGGTTTTGCATTATGTCTGAACTGAGTCTGCTACTCCTGTTATTGATAAGGGCTCAGGACTGAGAGTGGCTTGCTCTTCAAACATTACATTTCTTAGGTGTGTATATATTGCAAGTTTCCTCATTGGGAAGCTGATACTGGCTGCATTTGATTTCTGGGCCCAGTTCAAAGTGCTAATATTAAACTTCAAAGCCCGAGTAGTGTATAGCAGGATACCCCAGGGTGCAGATTCTCCTTTAGCTCAGGTACCCCAGACTTCAAAGGCTGGTGAGAACAAGGAACAGGGACTTTCCAGTTGTGTCTCCCCCTCTACGACCTACACTACTGAGGATGCCCCACTAGGGCGGCGCTCTTGCTCATAGTTATTAGAAAGCTGGCAACAATATTTGTTTCCCCTTTGATTATATCTGACCAGCGAGGGAGCTTTTTCAAAGTCATGTACTAATGGTATCAAATTCCACATAGGTATTTTTGTATCTGTTACAAAAAGATACGCAGATTGATGTTTGCAGAAGATGATCTGCTGTAAAAGCTGTTTGTCGACATGTATTCTGAACGTGAACAGTAAAACAAAGGTATTAGACTAACATCTTGAACTTAAATGTGCGAAAACAGAATCAAAAACGGATGATCGACAGTGTTAGTCATACTCTATAGTAGATCCATTAAAATCAATGGACTTAAGTAACTGTCTATTGATTTAAGTGGGTCTACTCTGAGAAGGTCTTCATTTGCTGTCACTGTTACGCTCCTTGAATGAATGTATTGAAACAGTTTACTTAGAACTAATTGTTAATATCCTTACAGCAGAAAAAAATGCTCTGCAGCTGCATTTTGGAGGTTATCTTCTGTAGCTCCAATTTCCAATTAGTTTTAAACTTCTGAAGATTTTTAAATGACAGTTTGTCAAAAATTGGACTCCCTTTCTGGAATGATAAGTTACACAATAAGGCCCGACCTCATGTATTCTCTCCCCCCCCCAATGTCTTTTAAAGATTGCTCTCTTTTTTTTCTTTCTTGCATAGAAACGATTTATCTTTTAGGCTTGGCAAATAAAGAAGATTAAAAAGGAATCCAGGCTGGGATGATTGGCTGACAAGCTCCTTTGAATTGTTTTGACTTTGGTGTTGCTGCTTGGGTGCTTGAGAGAGTTTGGGAATGTGCTGCTGGTATTTTTGTGGCTGAGTGATGTGGCTGACCTGTTCTAAATTGTGTCACTGGTCCTGTTAGCTAAGGATGATGGGAGTTGTAGTCCCAAAACATCTGGAGGGCAGAGTTTGCCTATGCCTGCTGTTAGGGTACCAAGGGGTTGCTCGAGAGCAAGTAGGCAAATGCCTCCCTGCTCGGCTGTGAAGCCGTGCTTTTGATGCCAAAATAAACTTTCTCTGT
Source organism: Podarcis liolepis (assembly GCF_965112155.1). NCBI lineage: Eukaryota > Metazoa > Chordata > Lepidosauria > Squamata > Lacertidae > Podarcis > Podarcis liolepis. The sequence continues at coordinate 37,076,957 of NC_139573.1, read as the reverse complement.
GCAGAGCGCCACTCTCCCGTGGCTGGCTCATTCACTGGCAGAATCTGTGAGTGGGTGGTCCTTAAACCTTCCCCAGCAGAGTAGTTTCTTGACGCCCAATCTGCGCCTCCCCTCTCGGCGTGGAAGCTTACTGCGCAAGGAAGGCGTGGGTAACGGGAGACCTCTCTCCTCCCCGCTTTGCCCAGGCAAAGTGTCCTGGCACCGCCTCGCTCCTCTCCACTGGAGGCGTGGTTACTCTCCTCCGCTGAGGAGGTTCTGCTTTGGGGGCTCTGTGTAATCCATCCGGCTTTCCCCCTCTCGCCCCGAGCCGATGGCAGTTTCCTGATACCTGCCTTAGTTGGTTGACGTGTCCTGCTTGGAAATCTGCAAGAATCCCTTCCTGTCTCCTTACGCCCTGCTGCCTCTTTCCTCTCTCTTCCCATTCCCTTGCAACCCCAAGGCCATGCTTGCTGTCCACGACACGGTTGCCCAGAAGAATTTTGACCCTGTCCTCCCTCCTTTGCCGGACAACATTGATGAAGATTTCGACGAGGAGTCTGTGAAAATAGTTCGCCTGGTGAAGAATAAAGAGCCTTTGGTGCGTATGTATTCTCACGGCCTGTGCCACAGGCAGCGAAAGGGCTTGCAAGAACAGGAGAAAAAGCTTGCTGAATTGAACAGGCCAGCATCTAGCTTCCCACAGCGGCCAATCAGATATTTCCAGGAAGCCCCACTAGCAGGGTATGGGGGCATGGATATTGCTTCTGGAGAGCAAGGTTCCATTTCACTCTAAGATGAGTTGAGCCTCTGCACAATCTCATTTTAAAGCCTTTGCAATTGGCTGGCATTGCCACATTGAGTGCATTTAGCTAGGACAGGAAAATCCTTATAATTCTCTTGGGAGCTATAGGGATAGAGCTACCTAAATTGTACAGTCGTACCTTGGAAGTCGAACGGAATCCGTTCCGGAAGTCCGTTCGACTTCCAAAACCTTCGGAAACCAAAGCGCTGCTTCTGATTGGCTGCAGGAAGCTCCTGCAGCCAATCGGAAGCCCCGTCGGACGTTCAGCTTCCAAAAATAGTTCGCAAACCAGGACAGTCACTTCCAGGTTTGCGGTGTTTGGGAGCCAAAACGTTTGAGAACTACGGTAAGCTGTTCGAAAACCAAGGTATGACTGTATAGAAATTTATTCATGTATGCAACTACAGCGGCAAGAATGTTACTTGCCCAAAAATGGATAGAAGCAGAAGTCCCAGCAAAGAAAGAATGGATACAAAAACTTATGGAATATGCAGAAATGGCAAAACTTATTGGAAGAATGAGAAATCAAGATAAACTTTTTATAAAAGAATGGAAATGGTTTATTGAATTTTTTCAGATAACTTGTAAACAGATAAAAACACTGGCAGGATTATTGTAATAACCTGCAGCTACGTAAGAGTATATGTTTAAAGAAGATAAATAAATGAGTAAGTTAATTTAATTTGGATATGCAGAAGATATTAAAAATAAATGTAAGGAACCACAGAAAGAGGGCAAGGAAGTCAAGTTTTAACATGTCAAAATGATTGTAAAATCAGTGAAATGTATATATTTGGAAAGTATAATTTTTTTAAAAAAGGACAGGTAAATGGAAATTTCAGAGGCCAGTAGTGTAGTGGTCCAGAGTCAAAGGCCCGTTCTGATTTTTGCAGCAGGGTCTCTACAGTCTCTGCAGGGCCGCCTGCGTCCAGCATCCTAGAACCATCTAACCAGCATAAAATAGGGAGCTTTTTTTGCCACTATATCCTTCAAAGCCAAGCATTAAGGAACACTGAGAGTATCCTGCAGTGCTGCTCTCGTGGGCCAGCCAAGAGCTGTGTGTCAGTGGTTGACAGCTGAGATAGCTCAGATGGTCGAGCATGAGACTCTGAATCTCAAGGTTGTGGGTTCGAGCCCCACATCGGGCAAAATATTCCTGCATTGCGGGGGTTGGGCTAGATGACCCTGTGGTCTCTTCCAGTTCTGCTAATTCTGTGGTTCTATTAGTCTGTCTCTCTTTGCATTCTAGGGTGCGACGATCAGGCGGGATGAGCACACCGGAGCTGTGATCGTGGCGCGGATCATGAGGGGAGGAGCTGCTGACCGTAGTGGTAGGTCTCTTCAGCAGCTAGATTTCCGCTTCCCTGTGTTGAAGTTAGAGAGTGCAAGCTGATTGGCTCAGGGTTCCACCCCACCCACACCCATTCAGCCAATCTGGAAGCTTCGAACAGCCTTTCTCAACCTTGGGGCACCAGATGTTCTTGAACTACAACTCCCATCATCCCTCACCACTGGCCATTCTGGCTAGGATTGATGAGAGTTGTAGTCCAACAGTATCTAGAGACCCAAGGTTAAGAAAAAGCAAGCTTGGAAAGTTACCTTCTCTCCCCACAGCCCCCAAATATGCTCTTCACTGGAGCTTGCTAACGGTGTGAATTGAATTTGAATGAAACTTTATTTGCGTCAGCCATCGGCGATAGCAACAAAAGAACATTGTGATATACACAGAACAAAATAAAAAGCCAATTATATAAACCACAGTTTAGGGTCCTGAATCAGCAGTCAAAGAGTGGACCTTATTCTGATTGCCCCAGCTAAAAACCTTGCAACCTTTGCTGTCATCTGCACTTTTGGCTAACGGTGTGATGGGTTGCAGTGGATTATGGGAGATGTTATTCTCCAAAGGGCAGCCCCATTGCTTTGCACAGTCTTCTCCTTGCCTGGTGGAAATTGTTGGCTTGCATATTTGTTCGGAAAGGTCACGATATGATGCCATAATGCTCACATCTGCATTTGAGGAGGATGAGAACAGAGCCAGTGTGGTGTAGTGGTTAAGAGCGGTAGTCTCGTAATCTGGGGAACCGGGTTCGCGTCTCCGCTCCTCCACATGCAGCTGCTGGGTGACCTTGGGCCAGTCACACTTCTTTGAAGTCTCTCAGCCCCACTCACCTCACAGAGTGTTTGTTGTGGAGGAGGAAGGGACAGGAGAATGTTAGCCGCTTTGAGACTCCTGAAGGGGAGTGAAAGGCGGGATATCAAATCCAAACTCTTCTTCTTCTCTTCTTCGTTTCATTGGGACAGTGGTTTACTTACATTTCCCTCCCTGCAACCATCTGGGCTGGAAGACTGTATCAACCCTATACAGCAAGCCCTCCAGATTTGTAGCGCCTTTGAAAGCTTGTTGGACTCCATCTCCCATCAGCCCCAGCCAGCGTGGCCAATGGGAGTGATGGAGGCTGAAGCCCAACATCGCGTCACAACCTGAAGGGCCTGGCAGGTATTAAATCAGAGGTTCTCCATTACGTCTGAGCTGGGGAAGGTTAATAAAGCAGAAAAAGAAGCCAGGAGATGGGGCAGGACAGAGAGGAGTACTCTGCCCCACTGCTCATTCCTGGCTTCATAAACCATGGTTTATTGTCCAATCATGGTTTATTGTCCAATATGAGGAACGGCTAAGGGAGCTGGGCATGTTTAGCCTGGAGAAGAGGAGGTTAAGGGGTGATATGATAGCCATGTTCAAATATATAAAAGGATGTCACATAGAGGAGGGAGAAAGGTTGTTTACTGCTGCTCCAGAGAAGCGGACATGGAGCAATGGATCCAAACTACAAGAAAGAAGATTCCACCTAAACATTAGGAAGAACTTCCTGACAGTAAGAGCTGTTCGACAGTGGAATTTGCTGCCAAGGAGTGTGGTGGAGTCTCCTTCTTTGGAGGTCTTTAAGCAGAGGCTTGACAACCATATGTCAGGAGTGCTCTGATGGTGTTTCCTGCTTGGCAGGGGGTTGGACTCGATGGCCCTTGTGGTCTCTTCCAACTCTATGATTCTATGATTCTATGGTGTAGGGTTTGGCCTGAAGTCACCGATTGAGTTTCATAGCTGAGCAGGAAACACATAAAGTTGTGCTTTTAATTGAATTTAATGGAACATGGAAGGTTTTGTTTTGTTTTTCTGTTCCGCTCATTCTGTGCACAGGCTTTGGAAATAAGCAGGCTTTGTCCTCTGTGTGAGCTGTTGGATATTATTGCAAGGAATGAATGGGATTTTTTTCTATCCTGGAAAGGAAGCTCTTTTTAATATTTCTCCTCCTCTGCCTTTTAGGTCTTGTTCATGTTGGAGACGAGCTGCGGGAAGTCAACGGGGTTGCTGTGCTTCACAAACGACCGGAAGAAATTAGTCAGATTTTGGTTTGTTTTCCATGCTTAATTTTCTATTTTATCAGGGTTCCAGTGTTTACATCTCAATTTTATGCATGCAAGTCCCACATAGTTCAATGCAGCTTACTCCTGGGTAAGTGTGTGCGTACACATACAGGACAGCAGCCTAAGGGAGGAAGGCTGCAATCACACCCCACATTTACCTGGGAGTAAGCCCTGTTCAATTCAGTAGGGTGCTCTTCTGTGTAGATACGGTTTGGCCTGTACTGTAGGTCCTCAGTGGGATATGATTCTGAATAGACACAAATTGGACTGTGCAATTAATCACTGAATTGGTTTAACTGACTTTGAAAGGTAGTTCTACCTCGGGTTACAGACACTTCGGGTTGCGCGTTTTCGGGTTGCACACCACGCCAAACCTGGAAGTACCGGAACAGAGTACCAGGTTTCGGTGCTCACGCATGCACAGAAGCACTAAATCACACTTTGCGCATGCGCACCAAATCACAACCCGCGCATGCGCAACTGTACTGATATTTGGGGCTGTGGAATTTTTACAAAGATAACAATAGTTGCTAATCAAACAGAATGATTTAATTTTAGGGCTCTCTCTCTCTCTATATATGCACACACACACACACACACACACACACGTATGTATATATACAGTGGTACCTCGGGTTACATACGCTTCAGGTTACAGACTCCGCTAACCCAGAAATAGTACCTCGGGTTAAGAACTTTGCTTCAGGATGAGAACAGAAATTGCGCGGCAGCAGTGGGAGGCCCCATTAGCTAAAGTGGTGCTTCAGGTTAAGAACAGTTTCATGTTAAGAACGGACCTCCAGAATGAATTAAGTACTTAACCCGAGGTACCGCTCTGTGTGTGTGTGTGTGTGTGTGTGTGTGTGTGTGTATATATATATATATATATATATATATATATATATATATACAGTGGTACCCCGCAAGACGAACGCCTCGCAAGACGGAAAACCCGCTAGACGAAAGGGTTTTCCGTTTTGGAGGCGCTTCGCAAAATGAATTTCCCTATGGGCTTGCTTCGCAAGACGACAGCCCATAGGGAAATCTCAGGGACAGTGGGGAAGCGCAGCGCGTCTTCCCCACTGTCCTCGGACCTCCTCCGAAGCTGGGCGGCGGGGCGGAAACACCTCCACCCGCCGCCGGGCTTCGGAAGGCTCCTCCGAAGCTGGGCGGCGGGGCGGGAACACCTCCCGCCGCCGCCCGGCTTCGGAACGGTGCTCCGAAGCCGGGCGGGGGGGGGGAGGGAACACCTCCCGCCGCCGTCCGGCTTCGGAACGGTGCTCCGAAGCTGGGCGGGGGGGAGGGAACACCTTCTGAAGGCGGACGGGGGGCGAAAGTCTTTGCTCCCCCCTGCCTGCCTGTCCCGGAGGGCTTTTGAAGGCGGGGGGGGGGAGCAAAGACTTTCGCCCCCCGTCCGCCTTCAGAAGAGGTCCAGGACCTCTTCTGAAGGCTGGCGGGGGGCAAAAGTCTTTGTCCCCCCTGCCTGCCTTCCCAGGGGCTTTTAAATCGCCCCGGACAGCGGAGAAGTCCTCCGCTGTCCCGGGGCGATTTTAAAATGCCACCCGCCAGCATTTTAAGATCGCCCGGACAGCGGAGAAGTCCTCCGCTGTCCCGGGGTTTTTTAAAATGCTGGGGGTGGGAAGAAAAGCCCTTGTCCCCCCCCCCAGCCTTCAGAAGAGGTCCGGGGACAGACTGTCCCCGGACCTGGTCTGAAGGTGGTTTCCCTAGGAACGCATTAATTGATTTTCAATGCATTCCTATGGGAAACCGTGCATCGCAAGACGAAAAACTCGCAAGACGAAGAGACTTGCGGAACGAATTAATTTCGTCTTGCGAGGCACCACTGTATAGATATAGATATGTATATGCATATATGTACATATGTATATCTATTTACATGATGAATCAATTATGATTTAATTATTAAAAATACTTGATCATCTAATTATTAGCAATACAAGAACTTGCTAAAACTGCAAGGGGCAAGACCCATATTAAAAGAGTTGTTTTCTCCCCCTGCCATCTCTCTCTCTCTCTCTCATAGGCCGGGTTGGGGAACCTCTGGGCCAAATGGCTTTCTAGACTTTTGGGGGAAAGCCACACCCCCTTGCCCTACATCTGACATTGTACGTGGCATCAGGTGTTGGGCAGGCACGGCTTCAAAGTGGCGATGGCAAACTTAAAGAGGGCTCCCAGTGTTTCATTCGCTAGAGCTCGGCACACTCCACTCTCCTCTCCAGAAGAGGAGTGTGTTAATCGGGAACGTGACTCTCCTGTCATTCTGGCGGTGCACAGAGCCACTTAATTTGCCAGCGTTGGCACAGCATTAATTATGCCGTCACAAGGCACGCTTCTTCTGTGCCAAGGAGGAGATGACGTTCCCGGCGACTCCTACGCAGGGGAACCGAAAAAGCAACCCGAATGCGATCCTTGATGCTTCTGCTGTAATTACCACCGAAATCACAAATGCCTCTTTCTGAAACCAAGCAAGAACTACAAAAGTTGGCCTTGGGAGATGGTGGAGTAGCCAAGGACACCTGAATCATCAGTGTTGTTCTTTAAATAAGAGAACTAGGGGGGGGGGGGGGGAGCAGGAAGCACTCTTTACAAAGGGGAGGAAAAGTGAGATGTTCTGGGGAACATCGTAAGGGTGTTTGATTTCTTTTGTAAGTCGTCCGCTCCCTTCAAATTGGGGCCAGGGAAGTATTGTGCAATTTGTGAAAAATAAGGGAGGACATTCAGATGGGTCATGATTTGCAGGCAGAAGTGTTCGAGGTTCAGCATCTCTGGCTATGATGACTTGAAACCTCCCATAACAGGGCTGGAAAGGAGTGCTATGTGCGAGAGATCTTCTGCTTCTATTCAGAGCAGACCAGGGAAGAGAAACCCTGGGATCCCCCCATGTCAGCACTGTAGAGTTGGAAGGGACCCTGAGTATCATCTAGTCCAGCCCCCCCAATGCAGAAATACACAGCTGACAGATACAGGGAATGAACCTGCAGCCTTGGTATTATCAGTGCCACATTCTAACCAGCTGAACTATCCAGGATGCGATCAAAGTTATTCCACGACAGGCTTGGAAAAGCCCACCTCAAAGCTTTTATAGCAGGCATAGGCAAACTCGGCCCTCCAGATGTTTTGGGACTACAACTCCCATCATCCCCAGCTAACAGGACCAGTGGTCAGGGATGATGGAAATTGTAGTCCCAAAAACCTCTGGAGGGCTGAGTTTGCCTATGCCTGTTTTAAAGATAAAGGTACCCCTGACCATTAGGTCCAGTCGCAGACGACTCTAGCTTTACTGGCTTCCGGGTCATGTGGCTAGCATGACTAAGCCGCTTCTGGCGAAACCAGAGCAGCGCATGGAAATGCTGTTTACCTTCCCGCCGGAGCAGTACCTATTTATCTACTTGCACTTTGATGTGCTTTCGAACTGCTAGGTTGGCAAGAGCAGGGACCGAGCAACGGGAGCTCACCCCGTCCTGGGGATTCGAACCTCCGACCTTCTGATCGGCAAGTCCTAGGCTCTGTGGTTTAGACCACAGCACCACCCGCGTCCCTCATGCCTGTTTTAGAGCCACCCAATAAATTCTTCTCCACCTCAGTTTAGAATTTTTTCTGTCTCAGACAGGCTTGGAAAATAAACAGAATTCTTTATGCATCCCTCCCTGCTCCTCCAGGAATTCTTTGATTCATTTCTAGATCAACTTGAGGTAGATGGGGGGGGGGGGATTGCCCACCTGTAGTTTGGAACGAGAGGCTCCCTGTGAGTTTAAGGAGGGGCCCCACCCAGCCCCACTCATTCACTGTATCACACAGAGCCACTGTCCTTCGTTCCTCTTAATCGTTCCTTCACCCAGGCGATCACCTCACCAGGAACTTAGCCTGGCTTATACAGTGGTAACTCAGGTTAAGAACTTAATTCGTTCTGGAGGTCCGTTCTTAACCTGAAACTGTTCTTAACCTGAAGCACCACTTTAGCTAATGGGGCCTCCCGCTGTCACCATGCCGCCACTGCATGATTTCTGTTCTCATCCTGAGGTAAAGTTCTTAACCCGAGGTACTACTTCTGGGTTAGCGGAGTTTGTAACCTGAAGCGTCTGTAACCTGAAGTGTCTGTAACCTGAGGTACCACTGTATTGTAACGCTTGCTGGGTACAGGGGTTAGAAGGGTCTTGATGTACAACCTGTTCCTAACATCACTTTCTGATGGGAGCAAAGGACCTAAACCATTTGCTATGGCAGTGGCGTAGCGTGGGTTGTCAGCACCCGGGGCAAGGCAAGTAATTTGCGCCCCCTAACCCGTGGATTTGCGCCCCCTAACCCTAACCCCCAGATGTTGCGCCCGGTGCGGCTGGCCCCCCCTGCACCCCCACGCTACGCCACTGTGCTATGGTGCATGTAAAAATCATGTTCTACCTCTCCTTTTATTACAATCTATTTATCTACTTCTTCTTGGCTCAGAGATGCCACCCCAGTGTTGAAGAGTGTATTAAAACAACAAAACTATCCAGTAGATTATGAGAACATCAGGAAAAAAAACTTTCTGGAAGTAAGAGCTGTTTGACAGTGGAACTGTCTCCCTCAGGAGGTTGTGGGCTCTCCTTCCTTGGAGGTTTTTAAAGCAGAGGTTGGATGGGGCCATCTGTCATGGATGCTTTAGCTGAAATCCCAGCATGGCAGGGAGTTGGACTAGATGACCCTCGGGGTCCCTTCCAACTCTGCAATTCTACGATTCTTTGATATTGTAGAACAATCAGCAAGCAAGATATATTTTAAGTCAATCGGCAGTGGTGAAATCGCAGCAGGTAGAGCAGAAAAATCTTCCTTCTCCTGAAGAAAGGGCTTGCCATCTCCAGGGTTTTGTAAAAATACAGTGGTACCTTGGTTGAACATTTCGGTTTTCGAACGCTGAAATCCCGGAAGTAAAAGCTTCTGTTTTTGAACGTGCCTCAGAAGTTGGACGGCTTCCGAGGCTCAATGGTCAATTTTCTCAAATGAATTTGCCGACCATTCATTGCGCCTCGGTTGTCGAATGTTTCGGAAGTCGAACAGTCTTCCGGAACAGATTGTTCGACAACCAAGGTACCGCTTCATTATAATTACATTGGTACCTCTGGTTGCGAACGGGATCCGTTCTGGAGGCCTGATTGCAACATGAAAAGAGCGCAACCTGCAGCGGCGCATCTGCACATGTGCGGATTGCAATTTGGCGCTTCTGCGCATGCGCATGATGTCATTTTGCACTTCTGCGCATGCACGAGCGGCGAAACCTGGAAGTAACCCTTTCCGGTACTTCCCGGTCACCCTGGGACGTAACCTGAAAGAACGTAACATGAAGCAAATGTAACATGAGGTATGACTGTATCATTGTTTTTAAAGAAAACTATACTGCCAAATTAATTTCAATTTGTTAACTTTAATCATTCAGTTGATTTCTCCCTGCTCCCCAAAATTGATTAGTCTAAGCCAGGGGTCTGCAACCCGCGGCTCCGGAGCCGCATGTGGCTCTTTTACACCTTTGCTGCGGCTCCGGGGCGGATACTAGCAAGGGGAGGAGGCGCATTGTGCGCCCCGACACTTCCCACTGTGGCGGGCGCTGTACTGGCTGTGACGTCGCATGGGGGCGGTGCGTGCGCTAGTCACGCATCGTCCCAACGTCACCTTCCCGCCCGCTGTCAGATCATGGCACCGGAGATATATTTGTTTTAAATGTCGCAATGGTTTTGCGGCTCCCATTTTTTTTCCTTCGGAAACGGGTCCAAGTGGCTCTTTTTGTCTTAAAGGTTGCAGACCCCTGGTCTAAGCGATTGATGGCCCATCAAAGCTGCAATCCTATGCTCAATAGAATTTACTTCTGCATTGACAATGATGCGGTTAGTTCCCCACCTCACATTCTGCGATGTGGCATGGCCTAAAAATGTGTGCTGTTAATAATCTAGGCGATGCTTTGCAGTGTGACATAAAGAGGTTGTCTGAACACTTGCTACTTGAAGGAGCTGGGAAATGAGCTAAGTGCCACAACGGGAAGCGGAACATCCTTTCATCTTTTACCACCTAGCATGGAAACAAGACAGCAAAGTGGAATGATACCTTTGAATGGGTCAATTAATGTTCTCAGAGTCTTGCGAGGAAAGGGAGCCAAACTGTTCAGAACTCTCTTTCAGTCCAAGAGGGGAAAGTGCCTTTTTCTCTTCCTTCCTTAGGTTCCGCAACAAAGGGAACCTGTAACTTTCAGGAACCTCATTCAAGCACTTAAGAATCGTTTAAGCTCTGCTGAAGAGCTTCAGGTTACAAAGAGGCCTTCCTGCGGCTTTCTGTCTTTTCAAGGCCTCGCGGCAGTTGTCTGCTTTTAGAAGGCTCTGGGAATATGGTGCATGCAAGATGCGATTTTAATACCAAAACCCCACACATAAAAACAAAAAAGTACCTGTCCGTCTCCTCCACCCCAACCCCGGGACAAAAAGAACCCAGGAAAAATACCTGTTGCCGTTCAGAATGTAACAGCAGAACCTGAAAACTCCCAACACCGTTTGACAAGGGGATGTGATATCTGTTCTAAAAACGCCACGTTCTCTGTCGAGGTGAGCTGGTTTTTGTAACCTGTGGAAATGGTGCAATTGAACATACATTGGATTGTTCAGTGCATTGGTTTCCCCCGCTGCGTTTGCTAGTTGCGAAGGGTCATAAGTACATAAGAAAAGCCCCTTCTGGATCAAGCCAAAGCCCCATGCAGAGTCCCCTCTTGTGATTCCTGGCAACTGACCATATGCCTCTGACGGTGGAAGGAGAACATTGTTATTGTGGGTAGTAGATAGGGCCGGTCCACCCGTTAGGCAAGGTGAGGCGATTGCCTCAGGTGGCAGGATCAACAGGGGCAGCAAATCCCAGTGTCTTTCTTTCTTGTTCCTGATGTAGATTTTCCCTGGCAGAGAGATGGGCACCATTTTGAGGTCTGCTTCAGGTTCCTAAACGTCTTGGTCCGACTCTGGTAGTAGCCACTGATAGCTCTATCCTCCATAATGAGCTGACCACGATCATACAAAAAAATTCGTCTGGTCTCTGTCCCCCTCTTCTCGGTCTTCATTGCAATTTAGGCTTCTTGAAAATAGCTTGAAGTGCCAAACAAAAACAAGAAAGAAAGAAAGAAAGAAAGAAAGAAAGAAAGAAAGAAAGAAAGAAAGAAGGAATTGAGATTGTCAAGGTGCTGTTTCCTGCAGCTGGTCCTAAATTCTGAGCTTGTGCAGAATTAGGAAGCTGTTAATATCATTGGTCTATCCAGCTCAGTACTGTTCCCACTTAACTGGCAGTACAGTGGAAATGAAAGGGACTTCAGAAATACAGACCAGGAATGTAAAAAATCAGGCAGCAAAGTTTCTTAAAGAAAAAGTTTTTTATTTGGATTTTTGTCCGACAAAAAGCAAATAGGGTGCATTCAGGAAAATGAAGAATGCCCACCCCTCCTTGGGGGTAGCTAACTCATATACCTTCTTGCAAAGCATAGTTCAGCCCCTTGGCATCCCTTTAGCCAATGATTGACAATTTCCTATGGTCATTGATGCATATTCATTAAAGCTCAACCAATGAATAAATTGGTGTGTCCTTTCGGTTCCAAGTTGCCTATTCCACTAGGTGGCGCTACTGGCTTATAATCTACTTAACCTCTGTACTACTTCCAGGAAGTGCCCCTGAACCCCCTGCTTCCAAGAAATGTCCTTGTGGTTTTGCCACTTCACACCTAAGAGTTCTATCTGGACCCTGGCGGTTAGCAAACATCCTGCTACTTGCCTTTGTCAGGGGTCGTTTCTCAGAAATGGCTTAACCTCAGGTGCAAGCTACCCTAACCGCATCCTTGCAAGCTAGCTGCCTCTACAAAAGGTGGCAAAGTGGTAAACAGGAGAAAGAGAAATAGTCTTTAGCTTGCTAAAATGACTTTATGCTTTTAGCTTCTAGTTTGCTCTCAAAATGGTGTCAGAGGTTCTTAAATGGCTTTAGAGGTCCTTAGCCTGGCTCTCCATTGGTCATCCTGACCTTCACCCCTTCATTCCCCCCTTTCCATCACGAAAATGCTGACCGGCACGGTTCTCCATTTTCGCTTGATGGACCTATAGGTGCAACATCATAGAGAGCCAGGAAATGTACACTCCTGTGGATACACGGGCCTCCCTCTATGACCCTGTCAAGTCTTCAAATATGGTGCTCGGGAACCACGTAGGTGGTGTTCAGAATCTTGACCTCGCACGCATACCCAGCACTCAGACCTGTTCAGGCTCTTGGCCACAGCCGTGGTCATGTTCAGGAAGGTGTTTTCCTTCCACCCTGTGGCCATTTGAGAGGTGAGAACCATCAGGAGGCAGGGTATGATCCACATCCTGATTCAAGGGATGTTCGGTGCCCCAGAACAAAGAACTGTACCACCAACACAGAAATACCACAAAAAGGGTAATACCACAGGCCAAAGGGATGGTGGCCCATGAAGGCCAGGTCATGTGGGCCTCTAACTCCTGGCCCTACTGAGGCGTGAACAGCGTCTACACACAAAACATTCCCACTCTACACATGGAAAAGTGGCCTTCTGGGACTGATACACTGTTAGGCCTCGGGAGCTATAGGGATGACAATAGACTCTGTAAAGTTCAAAGGCTGGTCCTACTGGGTGGAGGTCACCTACGTGGTCTCTGACCAGGGCCTATGGAGGCTGAAGCCTGGGGTGGTAACCCTTATGCAGCCACAAGAATACCCTACCACATTCAAGGGTATTAGGTGTGGAGTTACCAGGCCCAGTAGTTCAGGTAGTATTCTGGGATTTTGGGAGGCTTGAGCCACCACGACAACCACAGGTGGGACTACAGGATTTACTGGCACTTGTTCAGCAATTTCAATGCGCACCTGGTTCAGGCTCCCTCCCCTGCAATATTTGCATTAAGATAGGCTCCGTCCCATGCAACACCTGGATTAAGATTAGGACCTGGTCTACCAGATGGGGTTGGTACAGTACTCTACCCCCTGAGTGACAGTTGGTTACCCCCCCACAACAGCAAGAGCGGTCCAGAACTCGATAGATTTTGACCGTCTCTGCAACTTCCCGTAGGAGCAGTACCCATGTGCGCTGGACAGTGGTGTGGAAGAGAAGCCACAGTGGGGTAGTGGGATGTTTCAATACGGCAACCTCATCAAACCCCTGTTCCCAATAGCCAATGAGCACACCATTTCTTACCACTGGCAAGACGAACCAGTCATAGCAGAGGTCCGCAGGCCAATAGGGTCGGTATGGCTCGGTGGGGTCAGGACAATAGGACATAGAGCAAATCAATACAGAACATAATAGAGAAAAGGGGAAAGTCCTTGTGAAAGTCCTTGTGATGATCAGTCGCAGGATCTCGTTGCCCGTGGCCTAACGCGTTTCCGGTAGCGTCAGACACAAGGTGATGATCAGACGCGTGTGATGCACCCAGGGAATCACGTCGGCTACTCTCACCGCAGTTGGGATGGAGAGGAGGACGGTATACGGGCCTCGCCACTTAGGGATGAAGGGGTTGTGCTTCCACACTGTAACCCGGCTGGAACTGGTGGACCGGCTCAGCGAGACTGCACGGTGTAGGCTCGAGGTAGTACCTGGAAAGGGAAGCAAACACACACGGGGACAGGAATTGCACTTGTTCCTGAGTGATGTGATCTCCCACCCGCCCCAAACTGGCGGGGATGTCTCGGACGAAAGGGGTGGCCTGCCATACAAAAGGTCAAAGGGTGATAGTCTCAGTCTCTTGGTTGGAGCGCTCCGAATCCGAAACAAGGCAATGGGCAGGACATCTATCCAGTGTAGTCCCGACTCCTGGGTCAGCTTGGCCAAGTGGGTCTTCAAGGTGCGATTCATAAGTTCAGGTTTTCCCAAACTCTGGGGTCTGTAGACTGTGTGTAGCCTCCAGTTGGGTATGACTTCATTCAGCAGTTTCTTGGTCACCTCACGAGCCTTCTCTATCCTAGTGGGGTACGCCTCTGTCCAGCCCGTCAGCGTGAAGACAAACACAAGCAGGTATTTGATGCCCCTAGTTGGTGGTAGTTCAGTGAAGTCCACAATCAGGCTTTCCATAGGGGTAAAGCCCACGTGTTGTACACCCGGTGGGGGAAGGTGGCCTTGTCTGGGGGTGTTCTTGGCGCACAGGACACACCCCTGGGATATAGCAGCAACTAGTTGAGAAAGGTTAGTGATATAGAAAAGTCTCCCAAGGTGTGCTCTGGCAGCTGGACCCCCTAGATGAGTGGACAATCACGGTAGCCAGATGTTGGGGCACAAAAACACGGTTTTCTGGTAGACGGAACCATCCCTCCTGGAGTGTTGCTCCTTCCTGGCGTGCCCACTGTTGTTCCTCCGGTGTGTAGCGTGGTTCCACATCGTCTGGAGTGAGTTGTGGGATGAGGGCTGCGGTGCGTACTGGTGGAGAGCTGCGTTATCTGCCTTCCGGTTGCCCCTCTCCCATGGCCTTTGCAGTGCATCACGGCAATCTCTTCGGGACCCCATACTGTTTCCAGTAATGTCTCAACTTCTGGACGTTAGCCTTGCATCTAGTTGCCAATTGCAGGGCAATGCCTTTTGCTGTTGGACTTCGCCTCAGAGCACAAACAACTCTTGGAGACTTTGGCTTTCTTAGAACTCTTGGAACGGCTTGCCTGGCTTGCACCCCCACTTCTGGGTGCTCTGCTGCCTGAGGAACAACTTGTAACTGCCTTCCTGTTCCCAGTTCTCAGCCTCTCTCCAGCCCACAGTCCATCATACAGATTTATTGAAGCGTAGAAACAGCTTCCCAAAACAGCCTCAGCCCCCTCTGGGCTTGGTACTTTTTCTGGGCATCCTCTAGCCCCCTCTGGGCTTTCTGGGCGTCCTACAGCCCCTT